>NC_084992.1:18320007-18490660 GCF_963691925.1 Scomber scombrus | reverse complement strand
AACCTGGAGGGCGTGTCTTCCTCTCTTTCAACAGAGGTTCCTCTGGGTTGGGCCTTTCCATGCCAATATACTTGGGCAGGAAGTGAATAAAGGCCTGGGAATTTAAGGTTCAGAAATCAGGGTGAGTATTGAAATATATGTGCTTTTAATCCTTAACATATCCATCAGGATACTGTAGAATCAATTTACTTTCTCTCCACTTACTTTCCCTTCCACAGACTAAACAATCCCAGTCTCACCTTCCGAACCCAGTGTGGCATGATGTGTGTACTGGGCGTTCGGTGGTGCAGGTTGAGGACAACCACACTCAGGATGACAGAGAAGGTGACCAGGATCATGGTGAACATGACATAATTGACAATCATGGGTATGGCAAGGGAAGTTTCGGGAACCCTGTCAGCCAGCAAGAGCATGAAGACAGTCAAAGCGATGAGGACAGAAATGGAGAGAGTCATCTTCTCCCTGGAGAGGACAAGGACAGTTTGAGTAATTAATTATGACAGTAAGGCAACAAAAATTACTCTTTTGGCTCAGGGTTTGCATTGAAAAATACATGGATTTGCCTGGTTGTCTTGTAGAGACATGCAATCATTTAATTGGTTTAATCTTTTTGACTGTACTAAGACATTATTTGCATGTGTTGAGTTTATTGGTAAGTTTCAGTTTAAGATATTTTGTTTGATTGATGCCTGTCTCACAGGAATGATTTCTGAATTCAACATGCTCAGTTTGTTTGCCCTCCATCCTGTTACTTTACCTCAAATCTATAATTTCCACTATCTCAGAGAAACATCATTCTGCCAACACAAGATCAAACATTGACAAAGTAGATTCCTGGCCAAGGTCACATTCCTCTGATCCATAATAAATCAAAAAATCTTCCATGCCTTTTAAGCCTGCCCTGCCTCATGAAGTAGTCTGGCACATGCCTCTTGTCATGACATTAGACAATGGATCACAGAGTAGTCTCACTTCCTATAACCTCTCTTGGCAGTGATGTGTAGTCACAACGTCAAAACATGTCAGATGTGCTGACCTGCTCCAGGAGGCAGATAGAAGACAAATATAGCCAAAACACTGGTGAGGATGCAGGGCACGATGATGTTGATGATGTAGAAAAGAGGCTTCCTCTCTATGATGAGGTAAAAAGTGATGTCCTCATACAGGTCCTCCTTAATGTTCTTCCTTGAAGGTTTGTGACAGATGGCCCACTCCCCATTCTCTGTGGAGAGAATACCGAGGTGAGGAAGCAAAAAGTATTGGGAAGGGAGACCTTAATTAAGCATTGGGAGAAAGCAGGAGTTTTTCAGTGGAAATAAGCAAGAATCTACTCATTTACTAGTGCAGTAACTTAAGTATTAAAATTAATTTGTAACCTTCGGAAACAGTATTTTTAGCAAAATAATCAAAGATTAAAGATCCAGTTGAAAGCTCAAAAAAGCTCAAACCTTCGATCGATTATTGCTCAAATGTCAGTGAGCAAGGCATTGATTTTTATCATTATTAGATTATGTAAATATAAAACTGAAAACATGCAGAATGCAGCTTATCAACCTTTTCTAGCCATCAAAAAGGTTTATTTGACTGTTATTCATTTCAATTCTTTCTTTGCTATGAAAGTGTTTCTTTGCAGGAAGGCATGGGTGAGTGTCATGAACATTGTAGGCTGAACAAAACTACAAGGAGAAGAAGAGGCTAGCGCAGAAACCAACCAGTGAAAGCGTTCTCATCTATAACAATCTCCTGGATCTCTTTGCCTTCCTCATCCAGATAAAACTGCAGTTCCACCTCAGAGGCATCATAGGTATATGAGCGGAAAACCATGCTGCAGTTCTGCCAGTCAAATGGAAGTACGCAACCTATGGATTGTTGGGTGAAAGTCAATGAAAGAAGAAGAAGAAAGTGAAAGTTTATGGTGAATGTACTGGTGGCATCATCATCCTCAAAGCCTGTACCTCTATAGAGCAGGAGCTGCGGTAGATGGCTGGAGGGAGCCAGTTGACCGTCCCATCACTGTAAACCAAGACGTTGACATACAGAGCCACATCAAACTGACCGTCATTACTGCAAGGAGTAAAAAAAAGAAAGCAAATGTGACATTTCACATCTACATCTTGGAGTCATTGTGGCCTACAGTATGTGACCTTAATAATGTGTCAGTAACAGATGAAATAAGGACTAATTGGGCTATTGGGCTAATTGGCCACAAATGTTTCATTATATTGCCCCTCCCAACCAAGTTTTGTGAAAATAAGCAAAGTTTTACAACATTCCTATATTTTTGCATTGTTTTACCACATTTCTGATTTTAAAGTGAAACATGCTTCTTTCCACTTTGTCTTCAGAGCAGACACTCTGTAAATCATGATGGATGAAGTAGAGGACTGTTGGTGCAGACATACTCACTTATTTATGAGGAAGATGTCAGGACGCCACACCTTGTTGGGAGGTATCCTCAAAACATCAATGTTGTCATATTCCTCTGGGTTCCATGACAACCTGTAGTCTGTCCATGCCTAGAAAGAAAGGAAGGAAGGAAGGAGGAGAAAGACAGAAAAAAGAAAAAGTATATACACAACAGGAGCAGGCGAGAGGTGAAATCACTACCACGGTGTCCTGATGTCTGTGTCATTTACATCCTTGTTTCTCCTGTCTTTGCTAAGCCATTTAAATCCAACTGATGTGGACACACTATCGTACACACACTTGCACATTACTGTCACAAACACTCTAGCCATCCTGAACTCTAATTAGCAAGGGCAAGGGACACAAGCGAAAGAGTGAGTCAGAGAATAAGAGCGAGAAAGACGAGAGATAGAGAAATAATTTGCGTTTATAAAAAGTGACAAGTCCATTTGAGATTAGAGCGACAGAGCAGTGGGGAGAGAGCAGAAAGAGTCAGAGTAGAGCAGTAGAGCGAGCCTCAGTGATGAAGATGAATGTTCTCATCCTTATACCATATTCATGAAAACGTTGGTTGTCATCTCGCCGTTTTTCTCGTTCTGTTGCGGGATAGAGAGACAAAGAGAGAAAGAAAGAGAGAGAAAGAAAGGTGACAAAATATATAATGTCACAATGTATTTGTTGTGCATGACAGAGTTGTTACTCTCAGTGGAAACTAATCGGGTATGTATGGATGATCATGAAGCACCCTTGATGTGAGAGGATAATTTCATTTGGAGGTGTTTGTATGTGTGAGTGTATATGTGCATGTTGCTGGTGTTTGTGTATGTGTGTGTGTGTGTTTACCAAGCTGACTAGCTGGGAGAGAGTCATCCCCACACGGACCATCACCTTCTCCTCCCAGTATCGTGCTGGTCTGACTTTCAAATTGTAGTTCTCAAATATCTTCCGATGGAGCTTCCGCTCTATTTCTGAGGCTCCTAAAATTACGGATGCCAAGAGACAGAAAATAACATGTAACATAGAATGAGAAATTTATGTAACAAAAGCCACCACACCATTTGAAAAAAATGAATAGAAAGAGTGGTGACACTGATGAAAAAGGAAGAGCAGCAAAATAGGAACATGCCAAAACATGATAGAAGCAAGAGAAGGGGGTTTGGAGAATCATGTATACTATCAATTTAAGTAAATGGTATTATCTTACCTTAATCATCCAATTAAGGTAATATAATAAAATGATTACTGGCTTGAGACTACATTTTACACACTCTTACAAAAAATAAGGCATACATGAAATTCCTACTTTTACTTACTTTTGTCAGATTTAAAAACAGATTTAGTTTAAAATTCTTTGATTAGTTTATAATGGACTACATAGTGTTGCAGCAGTTTACTTGTCTGAAAGAGTGCTTTAAAGAACCCCTGTAGTCAGAAATATGTTTTTCTTCTTCTTTTTCTTGCCTAATAGTACAGTTTGAGCTTCACTGTGCAGAGTGAGGTATGTGCAGAGTTTGTTTTCACATTCATCAGCTGAAGGGGGAACGTTTCTCTGTGTTCACCTTAAATCAGTACAAGTGGTGCACCTATGAGCATGATTTGTGACATCACAACTTGTCTGGAGCCAACTGTGGTCCAGCATGCAACTTACACAAGTGTGATGTGGAAACTTGAAACCTCCAGTGCACAAACACTGAGAATGAACTTTTACAATGAAGTAGGAGATATCTTGTGTCCAGCAGTTTGACTTGAAAAAAAAATCATGAACAATACTTTTAATGACATACTTGAACTATTCTTTGTAGGGAAAAACAATTAGACAAAAATTATTATTTAAAGCAGAGTGTGTTTTATCTTATGTCTGGAGCTAATATTTCATTATCTGACCATTGTTTTTATCCATTTTTAGTTTCCAATTCTTTTACCTTTTATTTTTGATTGATAAAAAAAGAAAGAGAATGGACGAAACCAGGGGACGTAAAGAGTTAATTGGAAAGACCAAAGCTGGAAGAATGAGATAACGTACAACGTAACCAGAACACGTCAATCGGCAGCTTTAAAGTCACTGACACCCAGACCACAGCACGTTTGTTCTCGGTGGATCAGTAAGCCAGACTTGCAGTGGTTAGGAGTTCAATTCCTTCAGGGATGACCCATGCTAAAAATATACTGCGTGTAGCCATGTATACCCAGTATGGATGGACTGGTACACTGTCTTCTGATACGCATTCTGTTAGTGTCATAGATATTATTACTTTTTGATCTGGGAATAAATACTGTTGCTGAAGGAGATTTTGCATGTATATTTTCCCTTCTTATGGAAAGGTGACAAGAAAAAAAGTGTTAATCACTTTTCAAGAACAGTGAAATTAAATTTGTGGAATTTAACATTCAGCAGAATTAAGCACTCAGCGTGATGACACAGATCTCCAAAAATGTGTCTCAGTACTGACTGACGATACACTGATTTACATTCCAAATATGTGACAAACCAACATGTGGAAGAGACAAAGAAGGACAGAAAGGATGGGGTGTACGATGGGTAGCAAAGGTGACTGAGCTAATGTAATTGATATGCAGCAAGGGAATGAGATCAAAGGGATGACTGGGATACCAGCTCCATCAGCGACAAAAATAGGCTCTGATTATCACACAATCATGTGTTAATATGATTCATTATATGTTCTAGAGCAGTGCAGTCAGGTTTTCTTGCTTTTCAAGTGGATCAATATCTTTAGGACATAGGAAGATCATATGCTTCCATTTGGCTTTCCCTTTATTTCTCCCACTCCTGCTCTCGCTCTCCTTTCTAGGGAAATGTAGTTGTAAAATCACACTGGCAGCAGGACTTACAGAGGGAAAGGAACAATACACCGCAACCTCAAAGGAGGTCACCAGCCGGTGCATTGCTTTCAAATCACACGTTGGAATCAGAGGGTCAAAGTCAAAGCCTTTCAGCTGGGTCCAGGTAAGGATTTGTCATCACAAATTGATTGTAATCATGATTTTTTTTTTTTTTTTTTTTACAAAAACAGAAGAACTACAATCAATACCAATTCAGCCAAACTAACAGAGTGCAGCGGTATGTGAAATTCTGGTCTGGTTATCTGATCATATTTGACTTTAGAACAAAAATGCCTCAATGCCTAAGTGTACCTGTGAAAATGAAGGTAGAAAAGATTCACTTCTGGCCATTACTACAGTAAACAGGTATGAAGTGTTAGTACAGATGGAGGAATGAGAACACTGCACCGCTGGTCGCCAACAAGTAAAGGGCAACTATTTGTTTCCAAGTCTGATATGAGGTCGAAGGTCAAAGTCAACGGCACTAAAACACTTTTGTTTTTCTTTTGCTCCCTCTCTTTCTCTCTATCCCTTTCCTTCTACATTTCAACATATATCATAAAAATACTTCAGCTGTTTATAAAAATGTTACTAATAACCTTACATACAAATTCAGATTCAAGCTTGAAAACATAATATTCAAACAACTCAAATGTTATTTTAATACTTTTGGAAATAGTATCAGCTGATATAAAACTATTAACAGTGCAATCACGAGGTCATTAAGTCATCTCCACAAACACACAACAGCAGTTCTTAAAATGTCCTTACCAGTGAAAGCCAGGCAAAGGCAGCTGCATATGATGATAAACGTGTTCATCCTCACATTAATCTTGTTAATTTCTCCAATCATGACAGTCATGACATCTTCTTTTACTTTTCCTGTGCCAACCAGAGGCCCTCCTCTCCACAGTAAGCACGCACTTTGATCCCTCTGCACCTTCACCTGGGATCTAGATGGATGAGCGTATCCAAAAGCTCACACACACACCTTTCTACCTCAAGCAAATAGATTTACACCTCTGGTTGGATTACAGCAGGTTGGCACCTTCAGCAGCACACACTGTTCAGCTACAGCTCTCTCTCCTTTCTCTTCGTCTCTTTGTGGCCATGGCTCCATGGGTGAAACCACGGCGTGATTGGGTGCGCGTGCTGGGAGTGACGAGAGGGCGGAATGTGTTTGTACTGGGAAGCCTGTGGGGAAGGCACCTGTTGGTGCTCACCAATCTGAGGCTGGGACTGGGAGCACGGTGGGTGGGAGGAAGAGGAAGTTGAGGGGGTGGGATGGGGTGAAGGAATGGCAATAGGCTGTGGGTTATGACAATGGGGATATTTTTGGGAAAGCGAGCAAGAGGGCGGACTGGACCGTGGAATTGATTGGGGGGTTGACTTTATCTGTGGACCACAAAGTATTGATGGGGGTTTGGAGCTGAAGTGATCAATGGCATTTCTTGCCCATCTCACTTTTAATGCCTTCTTTATTCTTTAATGAACATCTCCTCCTATTATTCTTTGCTGTTAAATCCCTATTCCTCAAGCTCTCCCATCCCTTCACACATTTGTATCCACCCTCCCTGCTTTGGTGTAGTGGCAGTCATTCCCTTTGTGCTACCTTGAGTCTGCTATAGAGGCTGTTGGAAAAATGATGGAATTCAAGCTGTACATTATATATTAATATCTTATTAAAATGGGTCTAGTTATTAAAAAAGATTTAAACAAAATCAATATAATTTAACAGTACTGATCCTTAAATAGCTTGTGGATTTCAGTTCTCTTGAAAACAGCGTGGACAAAATCCAAATATGTACGTAAGCCACCGTGTATAGAATTGTAAGGTTTACAATAATGGTGCCTCCCAGTGGTGGAATTGAGACAGACACTGTGGCAGACTGCATCAGAGAGGACAGGATGAGGTGAACCAATGGCAATGGTTGTGACAATGTCCTATGGATCAATCCTGTGGACACTGAGATGAATGGGTTGAAGCAACACATAGACTGAACCAACTCTGGCTGTATAATTTTTGTACATGCAACAAGATTATATTATCATTAACATGTGTATGGCTTTAGGCACTTAATGATTTTTCATGCCTTTACTGGATAGTCAACAAATGACAGGAAATGGGGGAAAAGAGAGATGGGGAATGACATGCAACAAAGGTCCCAACAAACAAATTAATTAAACTGTGATGAAATCTTAAATGTATGTGGTGCAATAGTAAAATCGGTCTTTCTTAAAATTCCAAGAAATATTGAGGGCAATAATTTACATTTTAGTGATGACAGAGGTTATGACGTGTAGGAAAGCAGATAGAGGAGCCGAGAATACGTTATTCAGCCATTGAAGCTAATGTACAAGTATGTCTGTATGAAAGTAATAAATGAATAAGGTGAGTTTTATTCAGTATTCTGAATGAGTTATAGGAGGAGATTGGAGTGCTTCAGAAGTTCCAGCAGCTCCCAGACGAAGATGAAGCAGAATAAAAAGCTGTACAAACAGGTGAGCAAAGTCTCTGATGATGAAGGCTCTTATTCAACAGATTTTGTATAGTGTATACCTGCAGGAATGGAGTTGAAGAAGCAGTCTAGAATTACGCCAAACTTCTTGACAGGAGTAGCAAGTTGTGGCCAATAGTAATAGAGAGGTCGTATAGGGGTTTCAACCAAGAAAAAGCACCTCAGTCTTGCTGATATTGAGTTTAACTATGTCGAAGGGGACATAAAAATAGAGATGGATGTTGTTGCCATAGAGATGGTAACTGAAGTTCTGAGACATGATGTCTGAGTCAGTGAACAAGTGTTATGATCAATGAGGTAAAGGCCGAGGAATGAACTCTGGGTTCAGCTGCTTCTTGGATCCTTCACATTGTTTTTCATGCGGGTGATGTCTGTATTTCAAAGGTCATGAAGTAATTTCTCCTGTTACACAAGATAAGAAAACCTCCCTTTCATCACGTACACTTTCTGTCTCTACTTTTCACTTTCTATTACCTCCTTTCTGTTGTATCTCAGTTCATACTTACCCTCTCTCCCTCCTGCTGGTCAGGGTTTCCAGCTCAAAAACACAAACAGGCCATAAATCAGAAACAGGTTGATAGATCGGAGAGGGAAAACATCTTTGACATGCCCTCCTTCTCACTACTCCCAGTGTAAATACATCAGTCTGAGTGGTCCCTGTGTGTTTTTGTGAACTGGTTAGACTGTCTGTGTTCTCAATACCACATGTTCAAGTGTTAGATCATGAGCTGAGGATAGAAATGAGTGTGTGTCAAACAGCAGTGCTGCGATAATTCAGCAGGCAGGTCTGTGATATTGAAGCACTATCAACCCTGTCGCCACAGTGGGCCGTTGAGAGTGACTGCAGACTCTTAGGCTTCAAATGCTTCAGCTGATGGCACTCACATTGCATGTATGCATGAATGTATTTACACATACTACAAATATCAGGGAAGCCCATGCTGCAGTGTCCGGGAACCAGTGCCAGTGTGTTTGTGTGTGTGGAAGGTTATTAATAGTCGGGTGGGCAGGTGACAAAGCGAGGGTCGCAACTCTCAAGGCAGCATTCTGACAACAGATGGAGCCTTTGATATTTTCCCCTCAGATCTTTATTTTAAAAACTACTAACTAAATGGAAGCATGAGATTAAAAGGGCAGGTGTGTGTTGGTGTCATGGGGGAGATTCAAAAAAAGCATGTGGTGTCTGCGAGAAAGTGAGCTATCGAGAGGCACAGGTCTCCAATAGTATATAATGAGAATTCCACAGGCTATTGGTGCAGCTGGTGAATTGAGTTGGCGTGCTGCTCCGCACTCCGACATAAGAATAGCCTTCATGCAAACGCACACATAGGCCAGTGCTGGAAATACAAAGAGGATTACTACGGTCGCAGAAATATCCACAAAGCATGTGCCACACTCTGGCACATTCTGACACGGGGAAATGAAAGGCATACAGCTTGCTCATTATAGCATCTGGTTTGTCTCGGTGTTTATTTGTTAACACCACATATGAATATCCAATGCCGGATCCACACTCTTCAGACTGATACTGTAGTAAGAACAGTTAAAAAAACAAGGAAAACACTAGATTCACACGTAACAATGCCTAGATTGGTATACTACATGCAATAATCAATGTACTTGCACACTTACAGCAGATGTAGTTTTCAGCATTTTCAGCAGTGTAATGGCAAATATAACAAACACAGGCAGAGTGTCAAGAGATCTGCTCAAATATTTAATTCCCATATAATTAAGGCAACAGTACAGAGTCCGAGAATTTTTCAAGCACTGTTGCTCATTCAACCGAGAAAGCTCAAGATGTTCATTCATTTGCATTTACTTTGCAAATTAAGTTTGAATGCTTGCAGGAATTCTTGAAGGCATTCTATCTGACAAACCTCAACTGGTCAAACACATGTTCTGCTTTATGTGTAGGTAGAATAAAAGATAGATGTCCTTCTGCTCAAGAGTTAGTCCAAAAACTGACATGGTATGTCAAATTTGTCAACTTTGCTCTTGAAAAACAGTGGTGGAAAGAACTGGTTGCATAAGAGTTACCAATGTTGATTTTCCCTCCATATTAACATGAATGAAGGTGCTGTATTTGAAACACTACAATGGAATATTGTCAATATGTACTTCAAGAATTTACACTGTTTAAACCTGACGATGCAAATGAATAAAGACCAACATCTCGAGGCTCTTTGGAGTTTTCCAGTCAGAGAAAACTAACATTCATCTTATCACTATGATTACACTTGTACTGTTTCCTTTTCCAAGACACAAGTTGACAGAAAACAAGGAGGAGCATTAAGTGTATTCCCATCTTTTGCATAAGTGTATATACAGGCAAACATTTCAGAATTCTTGGCATGATGGGCCTTTGTTGAGCTACACTTAGCATAACCTTTGGTATACAGTGACTTTTTCTTCTCCATTTCCCTAGGTGGTACACCAAGAAAATGATGGCTCAAGAAAAACCAAATGTCTCGATGTCTCAGGGGGATTTGAAAGGATCGGTAGGTGTGTGGTTGAAGCTGGCATCGGCGAAGATAGCCAAGGTGCCCACAGTGGTGAAGACAACAAAGATCCAGAGGAACATGCGGTCCACCACCATGGCAACGTACTGCCAGTCCTCTTTCAGCTGGGTGAGGAGGTTATTAGGGTAGAGGAGTAGTGGGATGGGTGGTTGGATGATAGATGGGAAAAGGTGAAAGATGGATAGATAGAAGTGAAAATGAAATGGAAAGGAAGGAAGGAGGAGAAGATGGAGAGGGAAAATAATAGGCAGAGGTACAGGAAGAGGTATAGTGGTAAAGGGAGGAAAGGAATAGAAAAAAGGGGCAAAAGTGAGAAACAAAGTGAAAAAAGAACCAATGAACAGGAATTCAAACAGATCATATGACAAAACATACAAACTTACAGCATTATAGTCCTTCTCAGCCTGCAGGGCTCCAGCGATATACGTGATGGCCTCTATGGCTGACTTGAGCTCATCAGGTAGCGTTAGGTAGCTACTGGGTCCATCGATAAACTTTCTTAGGTCGGTAACCATTCCCTCTGGGTGGTACCTGCACAGCAACACAAATACGTGAGAGGGAACCAATGAAATAATAGCAGAACAGTATCTATACTGCACATACTGCAAATATTTTAATATCACAAATAAATCTTGATCTAGACAAAGGAGCAAATGCACATTTAGTGTCAACACCCAAACTTAACAAATGCACAAGCTTGTGGAATGTAGCAACATGAGAGCAGATGTCTGTTCGGACTAATTAAAAGCTGTAAAATAGGAAAGTGTTTATGAGCCAGCCTGCATGTCTCCTTTGCTCTCTTCTTTCATTCAGAGAGGAATAAAGAGAAGGTCAGAGGAGCTCCCCGGGCTCACTCTGCCAGTGTGGTACTACCGCTCTGCATCTGCTGATTGGGCAGCTCTTGCTGACAAACCCTCAGTGTGTGTGTATATGTGTGCGTGTGTGTGTGTGTAAGCATGTTTTTGTGTTTACTTGTCGCCCTCAGTTACCAACCATCAGTACAAGTAGTTGCTAGGGGAAGTTGGGGAGCAGGTTGCTTTCTATATCTGTCGAGTGGTATCATGAAATTGGTTTTCCTTATTTACTAAAATCACAATAAAGAAATAAATTGGCAAGCCACAAAAATGGAAGGTGAGCAATTTTGTGTTTAGTTCAGAGTGTTTTCTCTGCTATCTCTTTTGCAAATAAAAAGAAACTTGCAAAATTACTAATTTTCAACTGCCACACAGTGCTGCCAAAGTACCATGCATTAGAGAATAATTTTAACATTTTTTGAGACTTCTTTCTAACATGCCAGATATGTTTTTCTTATCGTTTAGTTCCTTCCTCATTGCATTCACACATGGCAGCTGGCCAATTAAATTATACCCCTCTGAGCAGCTCCACTGTCTTAATATGCAACTATTGAGAAAAGTTGAAACATAACTCATCAGCTTTTTCTGCTTGGATTTTCCCTGCTGTATTTCTATGCAAAGTCACACAACATGTCCTTGAGCAATAACACATGGATTTCCATTGGCTGATTCTGGGATAGACATGAATACAGAGTTCTAATACTTCCACATCTTTAAGTAGTGGTACAGCACGACTCTGACAGCAGGACATGACTGTGAAAAATGCTTTGTTGAGGAATGACATTGCCTCTGAAATTAAAGAATAATTCTAGTTTATTGCAACAGGGGCTAGCTTTTATAGAAAGCCTTGTCTCACCAAACCATGTGATGAGATCTGGGAACAGGGTGACATTGCAGGTCACTAGTCAGACAAGTTGTAAACGAGCCAGGCTGAAGATTATCTAGAAAACTTTATTTAAAGGTCAAATCAAAATGAGTGTACCTAAAATGTCTGTAATAATAATAATGAAAATCTCTTTGTAAAGAAAAACAACATGAGTACATAAGTACGGCAAGTGCAGATGGCCAAAGTTACAACCAGAGCACTAATAATGAAATTTCAGGGCATACATACATACATACTACACATGCACACACAATACACATTTAGTTATATAGTATTGCCTCTTCTGTGTGTACTAGCACATACAACATGAATATGATATTGTAGTATAACTACTTTGCACAAGAGATAACTTGCATGTATTTTGCATTTTAAGCAGTATCCCCCTTCCACAAAGTTTTTAAAACTCATCTACTGCTATGACCTTAGACACACACACACACACACACACACACACACACACACACACACACACACACACACACACACACACACACACACACACACACACACACACACACACACACACACACACACAACTAACATAATCGTCTTTTCTGAACAGCAGCAATCTGCTTTTCCCAAACATCTGTTTTGATATGAAACACCTAAAATATGAAACACCTCTTTCACTTACATTTTTAAGGACCTAAAAAACCAAAAAATGTAAACAGAGAATTTGAATTGCAGGTCCCACAGTTTAACACCAGATGGCAGTGTGGCACTGTGTTTTTAGGTGGGAAACATAAACACAGTGTAACCTGGCAGTCAGGGCAGGGCAGAGAGCTGCTTGGTATTCAGTGCAGAAATTTGGGGGGTTTACAATGCAGTGCTGCCATGGCTGCTGCTTCTGTGAGTGTGGCAGGTGAAGAGGCTGCGACCTAAGAGAGGTGGAGCCTCATCAGATACAGAAAGACAGATAAGAGAGGGAAGTAAAGAAAGAGAGAGAGAGAGAGAGTGACAGAGACACTCTTTGGCCTCTTCACCCCTCCTCCCTTTTCCCTCCTTCGTGGCTCAAAGTAACACTTCATCAGCGAGAAGTAAATGACTATTCAGGAGACTAATTCAACTAAAACTGGCTGCGTCTGGTGCCAAGACATGCACTAAACCCAATTAAGAAGGTGTGTGTATGTGTGGGCTCAAGAGAGATACTGCTGTCTCATCAAATTGCTCTAATAGAGTCCCCCTCCTCCTCTTTCGTCACCCGTCCTTTCACCCAGACACTCAGCGTCCCGCTCTAATGTGTCAGAGTCGATTTGTGCGGGTCATTATTATTTTAGCAACGATTCTCTGCCGCCTCCACTCTCTCCCTGTAGACATATTTCACTTCTCAGAGGAGGTGAAGAATAGAGAGGGAGGGAGTGCTGTGAGAAAGATTTTTGGTGTAGAGCAGCATGGGAGGCATGCTAGTTAATGTCACTAAGTAGCTGACATACAGGACATACAGTTCCATGTAAATTGACCCAAGCAAGGTCGACCATTTCCTGTGTACATAGTGTGGAGACTGGTGTTAGACTGATAGAACAGTTTGTCGCCGTGTTGTGTGCCAACGTTGGCCAGAATCCAGCTCCTTACTCAACAGCTTCAGGGGCAGCGCTCTGAAAGACTTTTGATGAAACTCATCAGTCTGCGTTTCACTGGAGGTGTTTGGGTTCTAAGGTCTTTATGCCGTTTTTTAAAGGCCGCTCAACCTGAGCAAAAATTGCTTCGTTTTGTTATTTTGATTACGTGATATGCCCACAATTTTAAATACTGAATAGCGGCTCAAAACTTAGCAGAGTAAGTACACTTTCACAGTCAAAGGTCAGAAATTAAAGAGCTAATATCTAAACTTATATTTCTCAAACAACCTTGCGATGTAGAACTGAGGATAAAAATTGACAGCCTAAATTTAGTCAGTGTGCACAGTACTTACTCTTTAAGCTTATAAAAAATGACACTGTGATATTTACACAGAGGACACATAAAAAGATGTCCAACTTAAATAAAAACTTAAAATTCTGTCTTTTTATAATAGCCACTGTGTGCCTTCATTCAATGACATAGTACAATCTAACACATTTTGGCAGTTTATTATCACTACCACTACAAAAACTTACACATTTTAGTCAGATTGGGATAATGTATCACAAGTGGATATGGGACTGAAATCAAAGCTTTTATGTGTGGTGCTTTTTTGCAATACATCTTTTACAGAAAAACAAGAAAATGGTTCTATCTATTCAGTGGAGCTTTGTATAAAATGATGACACACCTTACATCTTATATATTACTCATATAAAGGTGTTTTCTATAGAAATATTTGGAAAATATATTTCTCTGCTTGACATTTTGCAACAACATGGTTTACATTTAGGTGATATCCTCAATAATGTACCCATCTTTTTCAAAAATACGAGATACATGCCAGCTTACAAAAGATTACACTAACTAAATATAAATATAATGGAAATTTTGATGATGGGAATACATTTTTAAGCATGAATGTCAAAAATGTCAAATGTGTTTTTAACATGAAAAGGTCAGCAAAGTTTAACTGTTAGCAAGTAAATAACTAACTGAAGGGTTAATATGGAGTCATTCAACACACTTACCCACATTAATGAAGACACATGCTTGCTGAAATATATATGCACACAAGCACGTGCACAAATATGTATGCCTTCAGTACAGTGAGACCCTTGACCCCAGAGCAGGACCTGACCTCACCTGTTGGGCTTGGGGAACAAGACGGAGCAATCAGGCTTTCGAATGAAGTATTCATCAGCAGCTTTACTGATGGCGGCCACTTTTTTCACCCGGCGGGGCAGGATCTCTAAGGACAGGGGGGTCTCCACTTTGGGCCGCAGCATGCCCAGGTAAGGAGGCAGCATGTGGATGAAGATCTAAGAAGACAGGAAGAGGTGAAGAGCAGCAAAGTCAATTTCAGCTTCTGTGCTCGTCTCTCATTTGGCTTGAATGCAGAGTTGAGCTGCTATGAGGTTAAGAATGGAAATGTATGAATTCGCAATTATTTGTTCATTCGAAGCCACATAATGAAACAGAGGGTTATTTAACTGTACTTTCCACTTTCAGTCAATAGCTGGTTTCCTCTCGCAGACTTCCCAAATCCATCGTCTTTCCTGGTATTAAAAATCCATTTGTTTGGATTCTTGGTTTCATGATTTATGGTTCAGCTGAAATGTACTTGCCCTGTATTTGCCTATTAAGGGTGAGAAATGACTCAAAATGCTGAATTTAGCAGTGAGATAACCTTTGAGAACAGTTGCTGCTGAATGATGTGGGTGGGGAAAACCAAATGGGTAATGCTCTCCAATTCCTCAACGTCTACTCTCAAGGTGTCCTTGAGCATGGTTTGTAATCTCTGGATGCTTCAGTGGAGCTTCTCAGAAAAGGGCCAGAATTGTAGTAGAAAAATTAATAAAATAGACATAAATGTTGGATAAAACATGAGGGAAATTAAGTGTCTTCTCTTTTAATATTACTGTGTTACTGCTCTTTGGCTTTAAGAGCTGAGGCTGCTCTAGAGGACTCCGACGTGAAGATAAAACAGCAAATCAGTGGGCCAAATGTTAGTCTTGATCAATATCATAAATGCTGTTTGCCTCTGTAAATGGCCCTTTTATCTGCAGTTTGAAGTGCTTTTATATCATTTTGAAATGAGTACTTAGCCTGCCTGCATGTATTGACGGATTGATGTCAATAATAGCCCAGTAGCAGGGAACATATTGTACCGTAGCTGCAATAGTGACAGTAATGTGAGGTGAATAGGCTTGACTTGAATTCATTCAGAAGCAAGTATGTCTATGTTCTTATGTGACCACCTCCGACCTTGTTTTCCCTGCTCCCCTGTTTTTAAGTCTGCTACAACACCTGTCACGTTTCCTATAAACTGTCGTCTCTGTGTGGGAACTGCAGACCGGTGAGTCACACACAGTCACATGATCACAGCCAATGAAAAAAAAAAAGCTGCGGGGCATTGTGGTGATGTAGTGTGTGTGTCATTATAAGATAGGATAAGAAGTATAGTACCAAACATAAAGTGTTCAGCCACATGATAATGGTTTTATAGATGTCACTGAAGATGGTATTAACTGCTAAACATCAGCAAGAGATATGGCCGGATCTACACACAGGCATTAAAGGCATTCTGTATGCTGAACAGGAATGTCCAAACTATTCCACAAAGGACTGTTTGGCTGCAGATTTTCATTCCAACCAAGCAGGAGCACACCATGCTTAATCAAATGATCTCAGTCTTAAGACAACTTATTGGTTGAATCACGTGTTGAATGTGTGTTTATGGGATATTTTGGACATGCCTAGCCTTGGGCCTCATTAGCACTAGTTCATCCTTGTATGTTAGCAGCAGCGACATATAGACTATAGTGGCTTTTCAGGGTGATTTCAGGTTCAGCACAGTGCAATAAAAGACGAATGGAGAGGAAGGAAGAAAATGACAGAGAGGGGCACAAGTTTCTCTCAGGCCATGTCATTTCCATGCCCACAAGCCAGCCTCAAGTACAGCCAGAAAGAGTTCTGGCACCTTAAGATTCAACAGCAGAGGCAGGTGATTTTAGCCCTAACATTATATCAGAAGTAGAGCAGCAGCAGGTCACAGCTTTGACAGATATGGAGGATGATTCTTCTACAACCACTCCAAAAAACAACTGATGATATCTACAACAACATCAACATCACACAGGACAAGACTATAGAATGAGAGCAGGCCACTGCATCCAGAGAACGTGAGCTAAATATTTTTTTCATAGAACCTCTGAACCCAGACAACATTAATCATGTGGCCCTGTAAAGTGGAACAAAATTGACGGCGTAATTTGTGACTACCTGTCAAAACATTTGGGATTTTTCTGCATCACTGAGAAAATATGGAGACAGTAAAACAACTGAAAGCCTTTGCCCTGTTGGCAACTGAGAATGGATTTACGACCTCCCTGGATTTCAATGACATCAATGAGGACCTCATCTCATCGAAAGTCATGAAAAGGCAGTAAGCAAACTGTAAATACATGTTTTCCATTTAAATATCTGAATCAGAATAAATAAAGACACATTAAAAATCAAATGTAAAAATGCATATGAATGAAATGTATAATATAGGGCTATACTTTCCACTATAAATTAATAACTAACAAATTGCACATGAATACTAAAACATTAATAGATATCTCAAATATATTCCCAACTAAACTGATGAGTATAATTATAATTTTTTTTGTGTTTACTAAATCAATCAAAGTGTGCATGTAGGGGCCCCACAAAATACAGTCTGCCTTGTGTATTCTATCCATTTAATCCGGCTCTGCATTCAACTCAAAGCTGTGGTTCTTCTAAAGATTTTCTTTGAAGGGAGTAAAAGAACACCTACATTTGATGGATATTTCAAAGGCAGATTCAAGTACAATTTGAACAATAAATGAATAAAGGATTCCGAATTTTCCTTCATAAGTGTTATTCTTGGCATTATGAGGAAGGGTTTGAAACAGCATTGGACAAAATGACAAACAACATAATTCAGCATTTAACTGACTGAATAAGAAAGAAAATGTATTTTGGTCTTTTGAGACTTATACTTATAACCTATATTTCTAAATCCAAATCCAGATGAGCCCATCTGACTGACATTAATTAATGTTTAGCCAAACTACTCCAGGACACGTCACCCTCGCCTCAGCTTTGGATAATTCCATTTGTGACACCTGCTCAAATATGAGCTGATTAAGGAATTGCTGAATAATTTAATTAAATAGACAATTTTCTTCAGTCCAGAATGACTTGCTATGTGATTTTTTTTTAATGACATAAAATGAGCTTTTAGGATAAAGGCAAGGCGATTAGCACTGTGGCCTTCATTTCAAGCCTTTGCTGGTTTTAAGATACACTTGAATTATTCTCACTGACATTCAACACCTGTTAGATTTCCCACAGCTTGGCACACCATGAGTGGTGAATATAAAAGAGGAAGCTGCACAACAGAGAGCACCACTTCAGCTACAAAGACTTTATTCTACAAGCGTGGCTGATATCATTCAGCTAGTGTTGCTGCTCTGTCTTTGCAGGACTTAAGCAGACAAGACCTTTATACACAATGAAATGATCACAGCACCAAGAGCGGCCAAAATAACATCATGGCTGAGCTGAAGGAGCTGAGAGACATGGTGATGGAGCAGAAGGAGGTACTGAAAGCCACCACCGCCCAAATTACCAACCAGAAACTGGTTATAAGAAATGAATTAGTGGGCTGTAAAACCAAATATTAAAAAAAGAGTTGAAAGATGCTTCAATATTCAGTAGGGCTAAGTGGGCTGTGGCTGCTGAACTGCAGAGTTAATTTGTCCTTTGTGACCTTTCTTACATTGTGTGAACCCCAAGAAGATTGGTGACTACTAAAGCAGAAGTTAACAGGGATCCAATACAACAATACACATTACATAGTATTTTACAGTCATTTGATATATTGTTGATGTAAATACCTTGATTAGTATAGCTTTTTGCTTTTTTTCCCCTTCCCACATTTCATTGTGATATCAATTGTCTAAAGAGTAAGAAAGAAAAAAAGACGGTCTATAATATTTGTTTTCCCCATGAATCCAGTAACAGATCAGTTCCATTAAACCATCCAAATGGGAGCGTTTTGGTAGCCAAGTGGTTACTGCACATGCCACATAATGGCAGTGTCCCTGGTCCTTTGCTGCATGCCATTCCCTTCTCTCTCTCTCTCTCTCTCTCTCTGTTTCCTATGCCAGCCACTTTCAAATAAAGGCAAAAATGCCCCAAAACATCCAAATGACCTTTTGACAGTTATTGGTGAGCCTAAGGTGGATGTACCCTGAAAGCATAGCATAACACAGGCCTGTAATTAGTTTCACATAATGTATAGTGAGGGCAACATCCACTAATGAAGGTTAATAGTATAACATGACGTTCAGTGTTGACGTAGTTCACTAGACTGCCTGAATGATTGCTGCTTCAATTTCCAAAATTAACACAAAAATTATGCTAAACTAATTATTTCAAGTATAATGTATTACATTGAGGGTATGAAATGTTGCTTACCCACAAAATAAATGTTGGGTTTAAGTTTTAATTAATTTTAGACTTACATACATTAGTAGGTTAATTTGTGTGTGAATAAGTTTATTAAGAAATGTCACATTCATGGCCAAGGAGGCACAACAGCATCTCCATTTCCTGCAAGGCCTGAAGTACACAGGCCTCCCCAACCCTACCCTCACCATCTTCTACTGAAGCACTATTGAGAGGGTGTTTACAAGCTTCATCTCCACATGAGTGATGCACCTCTGGGGACCACACAACAAACTGTGGAGTGCATCACTGAAGCCCCTCGCCCTGCCATCCAGAGTTGCAAGAGTTGCATCCACAGCATTGTACTGGACAGTTCATACCCCTCCCACAACCTTTTCATCACCCTCCCTTCCAACAAGAGCCAGAACCCTGCCTCCTTATTAATATGTGGCATGAGTACATTTTGACATTTAACTCCTGAATATTTTCGATGGCATGCAGACAAACACAGACAAAAATGCCACCCTGCTTGTTTTCAGAGCCAGAGATCTCAGCAACACATTAAGTTGAAAGAAATTCACATAAGAAAATAAAAATTGACATTGTTCATCCATCCTTAAAGTTTAAATATTAATCTGCAACAAGGGTATGGACATGTACAACCATAGCACATGACATGACATTTTGCTCTTTGGCCCGCAGAGGCACTACACTCACCTTGCGGACCCACATGGGCATCTGGTGGGTGTTGGGGGAGCGGTGGTGCAGGTTGAGCACGACCACGCTGAGGATGACAGAGAAGGTGACGAGGATCATGGTGAACATGATGTAATTGACGATGATAGGAACGCCCAATGAGGTCTCCGGAATTTTGTCAGCCAGCAGCAGCAGGAACACAGTGAGGGTGAGCAAGACGTTGATGGACAGACCCATCTTCTCTCCTGGTAGAGAAACATATTGAATGTTACAATAACCACATCCCACTTAGCTACTGTTACTATGCTTACCGAGCTTTCACATGGCGCACAATGCAGGTTTTTTTTCAATGATAACACAAAGATTTTCTTCTCAAACTTTGCAGCTATACCAGTTGACAGACCTGTAGAAGACATGCACATTATGAAAAAGCATTGTTGTAGTATTGCAGTATATACATTCTAACATAACCCTGTTTGGCTGCTTAGTTTATGTACTTGGACATTCAAGATTATTTATCCTTTAGTGTTTTCATTATCAAACAGCATATTTCACTTTTAGTCTTACAAGAGGAAATGCTTTTAGGATGAGGACAAGCCACTGTTTTTGGCAAACGTCTCTCTATCTAGGATAATGAGCTTGGCTGGGGTTGCTGGAGTGTAAACTGCCAAATCCAAGCAGGATAGAGCCACTAACTTTACACCAAACTTCGATATAGTAGCATCCAGGACCGGCTTCCACACAGTGGAAATCATACTAAATAGTAGATGTACTATTGTGAACTGGTTTTTCATTTTTTAATGTATCTGTAAACCCATGTAAATGATGACTTGACCTTTGGTGTTGGAAGTAGCTGTGTCCTTCCTTACTAATGTGGGTGCTGAGTTAGTTAGTTGGACATTTGCAGATTGATTAAGGCAGACAGACACACAGTGTTTAATCCATTCTTTACATTTTTGCTGTTGTATTTTTTGGGAAAGCACAAAAAGGCCACCAAGGGCTGTAATTGTTATCCTCCTGCTTTTGTTTAGTTCATTTTCATTGAAGATGGTGTTCAGTACCAGCTTTTGTTTTGTATTCTTCTGGGACCTTGTTAGAGCTCATCTAGTTTTAGCAGAACAAGGTTTGTTCCTCCTTCAACTGACTGAGATCAACTATTTTAGCAGCAGCTGGCCCATGCAATTCAGCAGTAATGACTCTAATAGAAAATTCATTTCACATTCTAAGTGAAGCTGACTGGCAATAGAGCAAGGCCTCCCTGGTGTATTCTGTGGTCACTTACAAACTGTGTTTACCTCAGACTGGTTAGAGTTGGTATGCAATGAGAAATTGATGTGAATTAGAGCGGTACACGCTCCCTTGGGGGAAAACAGCCAAAACTGGGGGATTTCCTTCACTAACTCCATTGCCCTGCATTTCAAGAAAGTTCAAGGAGACTTTTTACAGATCTGTTTTGTCAGGACTAAGAAGTGTGAAAAAAAAACAGCTACGACTACTACCACACATATTCCATATCTACTCCCAAATTAACTGGGAAGCATTGCAGTGAAGATATTTAGACATAGTGTAGCAGGGACTGTAAATGTAATTGTGAAAAAACTGTGAAAAATGTTGGACTGGATAGTAAAAATATGGGGCTAAAGGATTCAAGATTATGGCAGAGAGGATGGTCTACATTGCTGCTTGAGCTCTCCTAACCTCCCATCAGGTGCAGAAGAGGTAGCACCTACTAGCAAGACCAGTGCACTCAACCCTGCCCCTCGTCAAGCTATTCAAATGACAGATAATATATTAAAAATCATTGATGAACCCTGTATCCCAGATGTTTTAGGCTCAGGCACTGGAACCGCAAAACTGTGCAAAGCAAGCCAATGAGGCTAGTGAAGGAATTTCAGGGGCAGAGGTGGCTTCTGACCAGGCCTACCAGTGGAGTAAGGCACTTGACAAGGAGATGGCTAAACACATCAAGGAAAAAAATATACATATTATTGGACTGGAAGGTACAGGAGGTACCAACATCATTTTTTTGAAAGCTGGCTACCTGATTTTGTTTACCTATAGACCAAGGCTGGCAGGTTAACATCAAGAAAGCACACCACACACTAGTCCCTAAATTTGGCCCGAACCAGCAATGTCAGCCCATCCTCATGGGCTTCCATAACTACGGTGACAAACAGAGGGCACTCAAGGCCTCTACACACAGTGAGACTGACAGACAGACTCCAATGTACATGGGATCTAAAGTTCATCTTATGGGCGTTTTCATGACTACAATAAGATACAATGTTTTGTAACATACTGAGACTTTGTATCTTGAACATTAAGGGAAGCCACTTAGGTACTGTTCGCTTTGAAAAAGGAAAAGGAAAACTTTGATATAGCACTTTTATAAGAGACATTTGACAGATATAGAACACCTAAAACTGCAACAGTGTGATTTTGAACAAGTGTATTTTTCCTCCTTCACTACCAAGAGCAGGGGAGTGGATATATAGATTGTATCAAGGACAACCATAGGCAATTTGTGCTTATCAAAGCTGTTATTCATGGAGAGGAATATGATATACTAAACGTGTATTGCCCTCCAGATCACCCCCTTAACTTTCTCACAGATGCAGTGTCGATGTTGGCTGATTTGTCGGCAGAGAATATTATTATGGGAGGCGATTTTAATTGCCTTGTGAGCCCGTTGATTGATAGATTTCCCAGTGGTCCCTTGTCTGCCTCTCCACAGACAAAACTTATAGCTGGTCTTTGCGAAGAATTGGGTTATGTGGATGTGTGAAGAACACTCACTGCAGATAAAGAATAAACTTTCTTTTCTAACCCACATAAGTGGAATTAACTATGATCATGCAGCTGTGTACTTAGATACTGAACCTAAAAAAGCGAAGGGACAATGCTGTTATTCACATCTTGGCACTGGAGGATGAACTGTTTCATTTTATAAAGATCACAAATTCATAGATTATTTTATATCAGAATTCAAAGCCTCTCTTCCTCCCTACTCTCCTTCAGCCATTAGCCCATCTTTGCTCTGAGAAACCTCTGAGGCCTATATGAGGGGGTTTATAATTTTTAACATAGCCAGCAAGTGACGCAAAACTGCAGAGCAACAGAAGGTATTAGAGGTGAGACATACTACAGCAGAGAAGGAATATATTAGAAAACCCACTGGCTCCAAATTGAAATAAATCACGTCTGTTCGCTGCACATTAAACTCACTATTAACACAAACTGCCACAGACCAATTAAGATTCACAAAGCAAACACTGCTTGAACATAGAGATAAATCAGGGAAATATTTAGCATATTTGACATAAAAGTAGCAGATTCTCACACCATTGTGAACAGAGACCTGTACCACTAACCCTACAGTGGTTAATGACATTTCCTAAGATGTTTATCAAGGAAGGTGCACAAACAATAATGGATTTTTTTCCCAAGCGCAATCTTCTTAACATACACACTGATGATAAGTCCCACCTTAGTGCTCCAATTTCTAAAGATGAGGTGCAAGAAGCCACCAGGTCACTTCACTCTTTACCACATTTTATAAGGAAAATGTGTTAACAGATCACTTTTTAGACATGCTAAACGAATCATTTGATACTGGCATCCTGCCCCCATCAGTACAAGAGGCCAGCATCTCTTTAGTTCTCAAATAAGGGATGTGTCCAGAAAATTGCACCTCCTACAGACCCAACTTAATTAAACTTGCTTAATGTTGACCTCAAAGTCATATCCAAAGCCCTTGCAGGTCATCTGGAAAATTTTGGAGCTCCCAAGTGAGGTGGGTGGTCGGGATATTTCACACCTTCAGACGTAAATAAATATCAGTTAAGTGTCCTCTTACAATATGTGAAATTTAGTCCTGCTAGGAAATCTGAAATCAGTCAAAGATTGCCGCGATAACCCAATAACAATTAAGAGAATTAGGGCTTGGAGGGGAGTACAACTTATTGAAGGACAATCTGGGTCAATCCAATCATTAATAACCCTGACTTTCTGCCAGATGTCTTAGAATCAGGTTTCAAACATTAGGATGAAGGGTATCTCTTCCTTTGAAGACCTCTTTGAGGATAGAGTCCTCGTGGCCTTTAATCAGAAATATGATATCCAGAAATTACTCTTTCATTTCTTTCAGATAAGAGATTACATTAAGAAAATGGTTTCTTATTAACTGTTTTTAATGTCCCTGATACTGAAAAGCAGATGTTTTTTATTGTAGGGGATACTTAACGTTGTGGGGAATTATTCTGCTGTGGGTTTTCAGGGGCTGGGGCGGGCCTGGGAGAGGGAACTGGGAATATAGTCTGTAACCAAACCAGGGCATTACATGTCCAAATATTATAAAGATAGCATTTATCACCTAACCGCCTCTCCAAATTTAAACCTTTCACCTCCCCATTGTGCCTGAAATTCGGGAAAAAAACATGTTGGCAGCCTGACACACTGTCTTTGGTCCTGCCCCAAATTACAGAAATACTAGGAAACTGTCCTTTATGAAATGCAGAACATATAAGAAACTGAGCTTGAACTTTATCAAGTATCACTTCTCCTATGGTCTTTCAAGTGTGCACATTACTAATATACATCACAGAAAATGTACTGACATTCTGTGCAAGGAAAACATGTTACTCAAGTGGATTTCCTTTAATGCTCCCACAATTTCTGATTGGTATAGGATAATAATGGAGCATATTCCATCGGACCTCCAAACTTGTCTTATACACTCTAAGATAAACAATTTTACAAAAAAACCTGGAAACCTTCTCTTCATTGTGTAAATGTGAATGGATCTATCATTTTATCTAGAGCTTTTATATGAATGCATTGATCTAAAACTTCCTAATTGTATCTTTAGTGCTTACTTTTGAGTTGTGTAGGACTGACCCTATTGAGTAACATGAAAGCACAAAATATTTGGCTCATACACATTCACATGCTGTATTATTCTGTAGCATTTGTATACCTGCATCCGGAGGCAGGTAGAAGTTAAAGATGGCGATGATGGTGATGAGGATGCAAGGGAGGATGATATTGAAGACGTAGTACAGAGGCTTCCTCTCAATGATCAGGTAGAAGGTCATGTCTTCATACTGATCATCATTCATGTTCTTCTTGCTCGGCCTGTGTCTGATGTACCACTCGCCACTCTCTGGAGAAAAACATATTTCGCATTTAGAAAAGATTTTAATTAAGATCAGCAAAATTACTATTTCAACAGAAACAACATATCTGCATACCACAAGAGGGTCCAAACAAAATTGCAATAATAGTCCAACAAGTAAAAAACACTCCCATGACTATGGTTTAAATATTAAGCAACAGCAAGCATAAAGTACTAAGTCAGAGGTAATTAAAAACCAATAACATACTTTGGACAGGCACATCAAGGAATATATCCCCACTAAGTAACTAGTCATGATTAGCAGGATGGAAAGCACCCCAATTCCCACTTCATGCTTTCTTAACTTTTCTAAAGAAAGCATCTAGCATCTATTCCTCACTCCTTGACTCCCCCCAACTTATGTCGTGAGGAAAAATGCAAAGAAAGAGGGTGCACCTCACCGCTGAAAGCCTCGTCCAATTGGATTTCCCGGATCTCTTTGCCTTTTGCGTCCAGTGCGTACTGTATCTCGATCTCTGTTATGTCATACGTGTAGGAGCGGAACTGCATGGTGCAATTCTGCCAGTCAAATGGGAAATAAGTTACCTAGAAAGAGAAAAAAAGATGAGAGGAGGAGGAGAGCTTTAAGGAAACATTTAAATAAAACAAAGTTAAGTAAAAAGAGGAGTCAAATATTTTTAAGTTAATATTTGTGTTGTCACCTTAACTCCACAGGAGCTCAAGTAGAGTGCAGGGGGAGTCCAGGTAACCCTGCCATTATAATAAACCTGAACATGAACATGAAGGGCCACATCAAACACCCCATCGTTACTGCAAATAGAAATTGAGATAACATATTGGTCATCATTGTAAGTAACACACTGTATAGTTAAATAGACTTTCGCCCGAGAGGCCTGGAGGGCTAAACTGGACCCATCTAGTGCTTACTCAATGATATACATGCCAACCTGACCTTCCTATCTCACTGTACACGGTCTGAGGCTGTGGTGTGTTTGCCGACAGTTTCATCCCACAGTACAAACACATGGAAGAGAAAGGATTGGAGATATGAGGAGATATATTTGGTCTGTGATGGGTGCATTCCTGACTCCTACCAAGTGTATGCTGGGATAGGCTCTAGATTAATAATACATAAAAAGTCATGAATTAATTTAGAGTTTTAAAGTAAACTGAGGAACTGTGTACAGGTACTGTATGGGATGGCACAGTGCTGTAGTTTAGTCTCATATTGTATCATATCTTGTCATATTGTAACACATTGTCTTGTCTCATATCATATTGTCTTGTAACCTATTGTATCATCTTGCCACTTATCATGTCATACTGTAATGCATCATCACATATTGTGTCTTCTCATCTCATATCGCATCCTGTCTTATCTTATGGGTTAGCATCTTATCTAGTCATATAACACTGAACGTTCTCCTATTGGATTGTAACCAATTGTATCATCTCATATCATCTTGTATCGTATCTTATCTCATTGTTTAGTACTCGTCTCGTCTCACATTGTATTGTATCGTATGGTAATGTATCATATTGTATCATATTGAATCATATTGTATCGTATCGTATCGCATTGCATCGCATCGTACTGTACTTTGACACTAGCAAAGCCACAGCATTAGTCATTTGTTCAATCACCTAAAAAACGCTTGTATGAAAATTTATTTTGTCATTTTAAACATTTTTTGGCAATGACAAATAATGCTTTCCTACCAAAAGGGTTACTCATATTTGTTTTCAAAGGCTATGACAAACCATCTATTTTCTTTTTGAGGTTGGAAGACATGTTTGGTTGTACAGGTAAGGGTTATAGTGTCTCTTGATCTTCTGTAACTTTGTTTTTGCTTTGCTTTGTTGGCCCAGTTTAAAAAAATACCAGTGACACAAGCCAAAACATGACTGGCAGTGACTGGTCTCCATTTTGCCCTGTAATAGAAGCCTTTATTAGCAGATTGTAGCAATATAAAAGCCTTATGATGCTGACTCAGTTATACACATCATATAAAAGTTGCATCCTTTCAAATGTTTGATGACTCATTTTGCCTTCATCTCTGGTCAGAATGAGTTACATCTGAGTGACTATGTGTTGTCTGATTATTCCAGTCACATTGCTAATGTCATTGTCTCACCATAGCAATACACAACATTTGGCTGCAGGCCCATACTACACCACCCCACTAAAACATTTTAATTGGCATGGATGAAATGTAGGAAATTAACACATTTCGAGTGCAGCACTAACACTGAATGTATACAAAGCTGTTTTGGCCATTAAGCTCATAACACAATGCAGAACAAAGACATCAAGTCAATTAGACACAGATTTAGCCGTCTGTCAGGGCGCCGTTTTTCTTGCAGCTTTTATGGTTCTGGCAATTTAACAGGGAGAAGATTGTGTCCTTAAAGCTGGTTCTCTTAAAATCCTGTCCCTGTGAAGGTGCCGTCTGTGCTAAAAAAGATCAGCATTGATTTTACACACACAGAAAAGGGTATACACGCTTTTGCATTTGGTGTGTATGGACATATTTGTGTGTATGTGTGTGGTTCCAAGTGAGCAACTCCTAGGCTGAAGTAGCAAAGCGGTGCCAACAGCTCCGTTATAAGCGAGCCATGCCGCTTAATTGCCTATAAAGTGTTGATGAATGGAGCAGTGGGGATATTTACAGTGGTGCTAATGGGAGTGTGTGTATGTGCGAGGGGTAAAAGAAAAAAGACTACAGTCAGTGTTCTTGGTATCTACATTTTTTAATTTAATGCTGCGACGTATAGTTTTTTTTCCAATACACAGGTACTGTACTGTAATTAACTGTATCTGTACTGGGTGTTTAACCTTAAAGGAGACATATTATGCATGCTTCCAGGTCTATATTTTTAATCGGGATCTCTACTGGAATTTTGCATGATTTACAGTTGAAAAAAATCCTTTTACTGGCTCTTTGTGCAGCCAGAGTTCAGCCTCTGTCTTAAACAGGCCATTTTAGCTTCTGTCTCTTTAAGTCCACGTCAGGGAGCCCACTTTAAAAGCTGCCCCTCATCCACCAGCTCCGATGCTATGTCAATAAACATGTGAGTCAGCAACTACATACGTTAATCTCAAGTTTTGTAACTTCTTATCATGTTTATCAAAGATATCCCACATCAGCAGTATATATCATTAACAGACCACCACAAAAAGCAAAATATGTCCCCTTTAATATCTATTGGATACTAACTCTTTCCAGTTATGTTGAAGCTGTTGCAAACCATCCACTGCCACTGTAACCAGTGCAACCTTGATGTTGTGCAGGGCGAATCGACAATACCGAGCTACCGAGGCCACCTTAAAGGTTAATTGGTCAACGATTATGATGCCCAAATTTCAGGAGTCAAACTGGATCTGTTGTTGTATAGAAAGACTGGCTGGAATGACAAGGAGCTCAGTCTTAGAGAGGTGACAGGAGTTTGTAGAGTGAATCTATATCTAATCTAAACAATATGTTCAGATGGTGATAATCAAATGCCCCTTGAGATGAGTCCTATAAAAAACTAAAAGTTAGAAAAATGGAGAAAAGCGTTTATCCACTGAAATATCTGGTACTGATTAATTCATGCCAATGTGAGTGCTTTGTTCTGTGTGTGTGTGTGTGTGTGGGTGTGTGTGTGTGCGTGTGTGTGTGTGTGTGTGTGTGTGCTTACTTATTGATGAGGACAATGTCAGGCAGCCAAACCTTCGCAGCAGGAATACGCATCACCTCAATCCCATCATGTTCCTTGGGTTTCCATGTCAATCGATGATCTGTCCATTCCTGTTCAAACATTTTTTTTAAACAAAGTTATGTGGTTATTTATCCATGCATGAATGTGGGAATTACACACAAGTACATAAAAACAGCTGAGACAAGAGACAAACAGAAAAATGAAACTTTGAATTTACAAATGTAACCAATTTGTCATTTTATTAGTTTATTTTTTCATATTCCCACTGCTGTAATTAGATTCCACGTGGATCATTTCCCTATGCATTTGTCCCTGCATAATAAAACACAATTTGCATAATTTTTCATTTTGCATATGCTCTGTGTTATTATGACTCTTCGGAGCATTCTTGCCTGGTTATTTGTGTAGTGTGTATTGGTACTGAGCAGTACATGAAGAAGGAGGTGTTATGTTAATAAAGTTACTTCCACTGGAGCTGGAGACATGGTTGAGTTGGTCAAGATGATGTGAAATTATAGGAAGTAATTCACTTACAGTACTCTGCTTTAATGAAGAATGTGTATACGGATGATCCATTATTCAATTATTCAACTTTCTGTTTTAGTGCAGCAGCAAGTTGTCACATTCCTTCAAAAGGCTGTACATAGATCATTGTGAAGACGCTACTTTTACTTTAGTTTACACCCATTTGTCACCTCTGTGCAACTTGCATGCAGTAAAAAGTACTTTACAAACACACTTACCAGATTCATGACAACAACTGTGCTCATTTCTTCATTTTTCATATTCTGAAGGGAAAATAGAAAGAAGTATCTGTGTTACTGTTGCCTCTGTCAAAGTCATGATTATTGGTAGACACAATAGACACAATGTTAATAAAAGGCACAGCCTGTGTCTGAAATCACAACCACTTCCACTCACGACTCACTGTGATTTCTTTTGTTTGTTCATGACAGTCAGGTGCCTGTATGAACCCTGAAAGAGGTTTTTCCTCCCTGCAGCAATGCCTTGTGATCGTACTGGCTATTAAAAGATCCACCTCAAATGCATTTTTCATGTAAGTGATGGGGGCCAAATCCACACACTCCCTTTTTGTGTTTCCTCAGACAGTGTTTCTCTGTTTGGCTGTGGTGGAAGTATAGTAACAAAAAGAGGGATTTTAGCACTAAAATGACTTTAACGTTGAAAGATTTCTGCATGATTTGACTCATTTGAAGCTTCAGATAAACTTTTAAATATATTTTTGAACAAAAAACAGGCTTTTGGACTTTGGCTTCAACTTATATTGTAAGTGCATTATGAGGGGATCTTCTAAAGGTCAGTATGACCAGGAGGAAAAACTTGTTTTGATGTTCATTTGGGCTCCTGAATGTTGTTTTAATAAATACTTAAAAATTGTGAATCCATCCTTTAATTAGGCTGTTTGTTGTGTCCTTTAACGGTTGAGTTTCTGCCAACAAAAGATGATTAGATATCTTTGAATTGTTGCTATTTCAGCCTTTTTGCTCGCAAATTCAATTCACTTTAATAACCACACAGCTAAGCCGAGCTTACATAATAACATTTGATGAGTGAATTATGGATTTGAATTTGATAAATTGCTATTGAGCCCCTACGCCTGGCACTTTTTTCATTCCATTGTGGGAATATTTGAAGGCACCAATCAGTGTATAAGTTACACAGTAAGAAATCCAACAGTGAGAAAAATCACCCAAAAACTATTGTGTGCTCAGGAGTGGTGGTTTTGTCTTCAGTGCTGGTTTAACAGGGTGTTACATGTTGTCACTATTTCTTGGTGAACCACAGCCAGGAGCTATCAGGGCTGGTTTACTGGCAACCTCACAGTAATGACAGTACAACTTGATGTGTTAATTAATACGTTTTAGAAATGTTGAGGAGTATTCTTGACCTTTGGCTAGGCTAGGTGTTTCTCCATGTTTCCAGTCTTTAGGCCAAGCTAAGCTAATAATCTCTTGGATCTAACTGAATGCACAAACATGAGAGTTGTATCAATCTTTTTGATCAACTCTCAGCAATTTCTCTACAACTGTGGACATAAACCAGTGACCAAGTCGAAAATGTTGTCAGTGTTGATATGCTATAGTAGCCTCTGCCTTGTTACAACAGAACAACCAATACATTGCTTTATCTGAGCTGATGATGTTCTAGTTTACTTGAGACATTTAAATTTTGAAACATAATTTTTGTGTCAAACCTTTAACCTAGCTTTCAGTCCTTCTGTTCAGCTTCTGTTCAGCTTACAACATGGCTGCTAGGAGAGTTATGACACAAATTACATCAAACATTAGGGATTCATGCTAGAAATACAGCCTCTACTCATTGGTAGTAGTTCAAAACCAGCGTATAAAACAGCTGATAGTCATTTGAGACACTAGCTGGTATGACAGCAATGGACGACAACCCGCCAGCTACTTCTTCAACGGAGTTCATGATGAAGGCTTTTGCATGAGTAAATCTCCAGGTAGCGAATAAATGTACGCGTGAGTGTGCATGTGTGTGTGTGTGTTCATGTCTGTGCACGTGTGATTGTCTCCAGCAGGAGGGCGGCGCTTCCCTGAGCCGGGCCTGCTATTTAAAACGCCGGGAGGAATGTCAGAGAGACAGCTGGGACAGGGACAGAGAGGAGGGGGGGATGGGGGTAAGAGAAGTTTACTTAAACCATCTCTCTCACTCGCTCCCACACAAACACACAGATGCCTATCTGATCACTGACCTATCACTTACTGATACTTCCTGTAACTGTTTAAATTCATCAAATGATATCCCTCTTGGGGGTGGTGTTAATAATATCACTGCAGTTATCCAGCTGACTAGTTCTGGGCAGAGGAGGACTGAATGCCCTAGTGGGACAGTTTTCAAGATCGTTCCACACCAGAACTTAAGGGCCCCATGTGACTTCCTCTCCTGAGTGAGACTGACCTTGAGTGGAGGAATAAGGAGCATGCTCACTGTAGATATGTGTGCGTGTGTGTGTGTACATGGGAGAAGAGAGCCAAAGAGAAATTTAGGAACAGATAAAGTAACCTGGTGTGTGTTTCTGAGAGTGTGTACAACACTTGATTTTCAAATATGTATTTATCAGATGCAAACCTGAGGTAAAAGCCTAATGTTTCTGGCTAAGTGACAGTAGATTGAAGCCTAGTAAAATGTAGTGAGATGAGATGAGAGTGGAAAATGAAATACAGGCAGGCATCCCAGGAGGTTTCATGTTCTCAATGCCCGATGAAACCCTTCAAAAATGTGAATGAACCTATCTGCTGTACATTTGTCTTTTTAAGTAATTTTTAAGTCGAAGTAAGCCTACAAGCTTGCCAGACTACCCTAGGGCTACAGTACTATTAATTAACTTGTGCATTACTTTAAACATTATAGTAGATTCATGATGGAAATAGAAATGAAGTCATACAGCAGGAGTTCCTTCTTTGATGTTTAAACCATAAGAGTTGATGACATCTGAATTTGAGATGTATATATGATATATTGGATCGCCCATTCAAATATACTCAGTAAGACTATTTCAACCTTTAAAACAGCCCTGGTAGGACGTCAACCCTTATATGATATGTGTAAGCTGCTTGACATCCAATGCTGAACTTTGTTATTGTTTTTTTAAGATATCCTATAAGATATAATTTGCTGTGTAGCTGCTGGGGGTCATAGATAGGTCTCTGTTTTCTCATATATTTTCACACATGTGGCACTATTATGTTATATTCTTGTTGTGCATGTACGTATTAAGGTGTTACGGCTTTGTCTCTCACCAGTCCAACAAAGGAAGAGAGGACCATACCCACACGAACCACCACCCTCGTTTCAGGGGTAAGCGCAGGGCGAACCTTGACGTTGTAGTTTTGGAACATCTTCTTAAACACAACCTTTTCCATGTCAGAGGCACCTGAATGACAAAAAGAAAGAGCTTATGTAACGGAGTTCAGATAATACTTCAAATTTCAAGCTATTTTACTTTTGTTCACAATGGAATATGAAAAAAAACAGTTATAGAAAGCCATTTTTATTCAGCCATTTGGAAAATCATGGGCCATTTTAAACTGCCATTGCATCATTCATTCATTTTTTGCTGTAAAAGGTGCTGCTTGGTGGCAGCTGCATATATACCATGCTTGCATCACCCATCATCAGTGTTATAGCAGTTCATTAGTGACAATTTTGTACCAATTTACAGCAAATGCCTGTTTGTATTGTTGTCTGTTGTTTCCCTTTCTGGCTACTTATGAAATGTATGCAAAGGTCATCTAAGCAACATCATGCTCATCTCTTATGTGACAAGTGAGGATGCAGATAACTGACTAGCAGGTAATGCGTGTTGTGCATTCAAATGTGGCAACTGCCAAATCCTCCAATTCAAGTGGCACAAGTGCAAAAAAAAGTATACATAAGCAACCCAGAAGGAGACGGCCAGAACAGCTGAAGGGAAGTTAGAAGAATAAGAGATAAAAAACGCTGGAAATTCACACCTACATCTCCAATGAGACCTCCCACTCCTTCAGCTCTTGTGGTAACTGGTCGGAAACTGACAAGACAAAATCAAACCGTGCACCTCTCAGCCCACTCACGCTGACTGCAAAGCCCACACACAAAGCAACAGGTACACTTGAACTTAAAATGAGTGTTAAGAGGAAAGAAAGTGGAGTGCAGGTAGCTTGTGGGAGGATTTTTTAGTGACTTGGTAACAGAAGTTGACTTTAACTTTTTGTTAAAGAGCAATGATGTGGCATAGCATTCAATGGACAAATAAGAGATGTGCTTCTGCTGTAAAATATGTTATCAGCCGTCCATATCAATCAAAAATTCTACTTTTTATTGTAGCCATTTATATATTCCCTGCCACATAAATTGAGGATTCATGATGATTTAACAGATAACATGGTGCCTTTGTTCTTATTAACATAAAACACTCTAAAACCCTAACAGATGCCTGTGTATTGTCTGAATCTAAGGACTTTACTACTGTAACCAACCAAAAACCAAATCGTTGTATTCCATCACATTTCATACCTAACTCTGGTTTTATTTCCACTCACTACATCCTCAGTGTTAGAAGGTTAGAAGCATTAATAATCAGCAGCTCCGGTGATGCAGCATTTATCACGTTTGGCATAGCCGTGGCCCCAGCAGGATCTGACCTGACAGGAATAAATGACAACAGTCACCCAGCAAGGCACCCCCATTAGCCAGGCACGGGGATGCATGGTTACCGACAGGCGGGTGCGGGAGGTGGCTGTGGAGTGCCGGAATTGGGCATTTTTCTTCTCTCGGCAAAGTGCAGATGACTTGGTAAATAAGTCAGACTCAAGTACAATCAAGTACTTTATGAGACAAAGTGGGGGAGAACTCTACTCACCACTTGTCCCTTACGTGTTCATCTTGTGCATTACACCATATTATATTATTTATGCATTCATTTTGCTATAATTTACCATTGCAACACTTACTATCCTGGGTTTGTTTGTGTTGTGTTAGCATTATGTTACAGTTTACATCAAATATGAGTTGCAATAAATCACTGCCAGTTCTCTTTATTATGTTGCAGGTTTGAATATTGTGCAGTTGTTTGTTCCTTTGGTCATACTCTCCATTCAGGACTATTGATTGGGTGGAGTCAGCCCAGCATTTCCTGATTTTTATAGTATTGGTGATATCATGCTGACATCACTGGGCCAAACCAAGTGGAGGGCTTCCCCTGTTTCTTTTGCTTGTTTAATGCCTTCTGGAGTCATGTATTAGGGGTAATACATGACTTTTTTTGAGCTGTTTAGATGTGTGAATGAGCTTGTAAAGGAGATGAAGCATGTCTTGTGATTGCCATGTATTAAGGTTCATGTGTAGGTCCTCCTTATTTGCTATGGTGCTGCTGGAGCAGTCAAGGTGTGAATTGGACACCCTATTAAGTCAGTTGGGGTTTTGGCACTGGAGGCAGAGTGGAGGCCATGCTGCCATTAACACATGCCTTTGTTTGATTTATTATGAATTCATTTTAGCCCGTTTTTTTTTTTTTTTGTTTGTTTTTGTTTTTGCCTGAGTTACATGCATAACAGACGTACTGTAAATACATCTTAACTACCACCTTCCTAGACATTCAAGCTGGATCACTTTTACACATCATATGAGGTAAGATAACAATAGGGGCAAACACAGAGGCAAATATGAACTGTAATTATAATCTTTGCACTCCTGATGTCACTCTCGGAGAAGAATATATAAGTCTTTATGCTTGAACAATGCACTTAAAGTGTACCTTCAGTTCTTTTCCCACATGAAATCATCACTCGACACAAGTGAGTGCACATTTGCTGAGCAGTGATAAGCAATGATTTTAAAATTCAAACTGACAAAAATACAGCCAAAGCTTCTTTTTCCTCAAAGTGGTTTAAGTGCACCGCTCTTATCCAGAAACCACTGGTCAGTTATCAAATCAATCACAAGAGGTAAAGAAAGCCATTGATTTCTCTGCAGAAATATATTTAACCACTAATGATTGTTTATGGCTTCAGTGTTTCTTATGATGTTGAGAGCAGTATCAATCTTCTCATCTAACTCTTCTATCTTAGCATTGTTTCGTTCCTTTTTCCTCTCTCTTACCATTCCACCATGTTAGTGATATTTGTTGTTGCCTATCTGTGATGTATATAGTGCTGTGACACCTAATATATCATAATTTACTAATCCCATTTTATCAATGAGGCTGTGTGGGAAGGCATTATGTAACGAAAGCAAGTGCAGGCATGTAAATTAAATAAAGCAGATTAGGTTAAGGCACTTGGATCAGGCCTGTGTTGCATACCAAGCACTATGGATTATGTATAGCCAAGCTCTACACCTTGTCCAGCAAAAAGAAATTACTATTGTAGTAGTAGTTCTATAGGAGCTTACGTCTCAGAGACACAATAATAATTCTAAATATGGTAATCCTTTGATAAGTTTCAGTGTTAATCTAGTAATTACTGGCCTTAAAAGATATGTTCCATTTCATTTGGCATATACTACACATGGTATTAGTATAGTGTCCATGGAAGACGTATTACAAGACTACTATAGCTGTGTTACATGGACATATTGTGTCAGGTTGTGTCTTACCTCCCATTGCACTCAGGCTGCATAAACAACATGCCAGCAGGAACAGATCTGCGCTTTTCATAGCGACCCCTAAAAACCAAAAACAGATCCTCAATGGGTTAATCCAATGTGTTTTTCAACTTCTTTTTCTTTCCTGACGCAGCTCAGAGGAACTCTTCAGTGTAAGTTTTGGTATGGTCAGTTTGAACTGTTGCTGTCTGTCAGTCAGGCCAACTGGTGTCTGCTCCAATTACCTCATGGAGGGAGGGGAGGGTGTGTGTGTGTGTGTGTGTGTGTGTGTGTGTGTGTGTGTGTGTGTGTGTGTGTGTGTGTGTGTGTGTGTGTGTGTGTGTGTGTGTGACTGTACACCCCCTCAGTGAGTCTGGACCAGGCCTGACTCTGCCCAATGACAGTTTATTTACTCAGTGGTTCTCAAGCTATGGTTGTGGCACCAGCAACAGGTCTTGTAGGGGTTCCAGCAAAATGAGTAAAGGTTTAGTATCACAAATATTTCTGTGGAGGATAGTGATATAAGAATATTAGGATTTACTTACAGTTAATGTAACTACATTTTCATAAAAACACAATAACAATACAGTACAAATCAATACCTGAAAATATTCTGGATCACCAATCACATCTTTCAGGCTACAAAGTAAAATGTTTACTTGAGATTAGTTTTTCTTTTTTTTCCAAAGCCACAGACTTATGGGAAATTGGATTCATTAAAAACAGAAATATTGATTAAACAACATTATCTATCTTATCATCCTTACATAAACATATCGAGTGAACAACAGGACATACTCATAAGAATGGCAACATTCCCAGGCTGGATTTATAATTATATGCTTTATTACAAATGTCAATGGGAGGGTTTTTTTTTGTTTTGTTTTTCCAGATGTTCCAGGTTCACTACGGTTCTGTATTTCACTTGCTAACCTACATAGGTGGGTCTAACTTCTTTTCGCTCTCCTTTTGTCTTTGTTAATTATGTTGCCCCCAAATCTGCTTTTCTACTTCCTCATCTCCTTCTTTCTTACAAAAAGAAGGTACGACGCTTCATCAAGACATGGTTGCCATAACACCTACCATTCTACACCTATCATCAATCATGATTCAATCCGTAGTTCATCCCCTTTAGCTAAATTCTTATTTCAACCACTGCTTGATCTCCACCCCATTCCGCCTCCAATCATTAAGGGATCAATATGCTTCGACTGAAGTGCTCAAGGGGTCATCTAATAGTGTCTGAAACACTGGCTGACTTCCTGTTACTTTCCAAGCCCAACATGTAGCAATAACTTCATGCAGCATTTGGCATAGCTGTGCAGATGCATGACAGGGAAACTAGGTTTGAAATTCTCTTTTTAAGTTTTCATTCTTTATGCAGTTACAACCAAGTGCTAAACCATGACTGACTTTGAGTAGAAACCATCTTTGAGTGTAACTGCTCAGACACTTGACTTTAGATGTGGTCCAACGACACACTGTGCAAACTATAAGAATACCCTTATCTTCATTCATTTGAAACATCTGGTTCCAGTAAACTGATTTGTACAGTAAATGGTGTGATCTTTGCTGGTAGAAGTTCATATTGAACCCTGCCGTGCAAATGTGGAGACCTTCCATATTTGGCGTATTCTATGGGGAAAAAATCACCAAATTCATTGCCACATAAACAGTGGATGTACATTGGCTACTTTTCAGTGTATAAGGTGGCTTCTCACCTCTACAAATACAAAAGGTTCTTAACTTTCCAGTTTTTCTATAAATTAGCTGGAGCTAAGCAGAAGTTTTTTCAAGAACATAGGTAAGATTGATGGAGATTGATTGGCTGTAACTCCTCAACACTGATGGAAAAGGTAACACTTAAAAAAAAGTGTATACTGTTGTTTTGTCTGCTGTGATATAAAAGTTGATTTAATCATAAAAAATACGTGGCTATATTCCTGTCAACAAATTACTGGACATATAGAGGTGATACAGCGGCCATTATTTCCACAGTATAACACTAAAATGATCAAACCCTGAAACTGCCACCACTGCTGTATTTTCTGAAGGCTCCCGCAGTAAAACATCTCTATCCTCCCTACATCCCTTTACTCATCTCTTCATGCCACTGTGCTCTCACACACATTCATTGGCCATCCACGCCACTGTAATTTATGATCCACTGTCACTGCCATTTGGTCTGCCGCCAATTTAATTACCATAGAAGCTAACTATTAACAGCTAGCAGCCCGTGTCAAGTCACACATCAAATTGGTGGTCAGGAGAGAGTGAATAAAGCTCCTGTTGGCAGCCATTCAAAGTCAGGAATCTCTCCCCAGAGCAACCACAATACATCACAGTTTAATTCAAAAGTAAGTAGTTAACTTAAATTGGATTTGATGTTTTGTCATGATTGTTATTTTCATAGGTAGGACGTAACAGATGACACATAACAAGATTATAGTAACACGATTACATTTAAAAAGTAAATGCTGCCACTGTAAACACACTTTGGCGATCATTGTGTTTTATTCCAAGACAGTGTCAAAGATCCCACTTTCTTTCTCACTTTAATTATATTGAAATGCATCAGTGTAATCACTTTCTTTTTTATTTATTCTCCTATACCTCACAGAGATAAACTTTATCTTATCGGAGTATCCAAAAGTCTTTAACTGGAATTGTCTTCACGAACTTCAGTTGAAAGTCATCAAAGTACACTTTAGAACCAAAAGGTTTGTTATCTCTGTGGGGGGATTTTGTGTGGTGTGACAGCAAAGCAGACAAACCCTTTGGTAACAGTTGGTAGCACAAATTGCTGTGTTAGCATAAATTCATCCACCTGCTGTTTATCTTTCGGCCGCAATACCAATACTTTAAGTAATCCGTATAAGTAATAAAATAAATTGTGCAAGATCGTCTGCAAAATATCGTACCTGATTAAAACTGAGCGTAGTGGCTACACAATGACGGTAACGGTATGCTGTAAGTTCTTTCATATAGTCAATCCTGTCCCACCAACTTTCCCAAAAACTGAACTAGGGGGGGTTATATCCGACAATTTTTGAAACATTCATGCAGTGATGGGCCATGCATGTGAAGCTGAGAAATTTAACAAGATTTTGAATCTTTTTTTTCATTCTTTACCAGTGGCGGCTGGTGACAAAAATGTTTGGGGGGGGCGCAGTTTGATGCAGTTTCAAACAAGCCGTAGCACCACTTCATACCGCAGCAAAAAAATAAAAATAAGAAAGGAAAACCAATCTAATAATAACACAACACACTATAATGTTCCCTGGTTTGTCCCAGTATGATATATCTGACCCACAGAGAGAGGAATAAAACATTTAAATTAGACATGATAAAATTCACTCACATCACCTAAAGATACCAGCAGTTAAAGCAGAGTTACCAATAAGGTAATTGTGTCTTCAGTCCTGATTTCACTGTAATCTGTTAGTTGTTGCAATACCTAAACATGACAATAGATGGCGCATTAAGCACTATACACTGCTGTGATTAAGCATAACTTATTTAACTTATTTTAATAATGAAATGTACCCCAAATCAACTGTAATAGTCAAAATTACTTCCATCATTTCTTATCCTGCATTTATGCATTTTAGTTTTTTTCAATTCATAGTTATGTCTTTTATGTATGTTTTTTAACACTTTACAATATTAATAAGAGGAATGCAGCTACTACCTGATCTTTTATATGTCCTGTTGGAGCTGCTAGATGCAGCCACTGACTGAATCTATGTTCCTCTTGTGGAGCTTGGCATAGCAGAGGTCTACATGTGGCCAGATGTGGTGAAACAGCCTCAGAAAGAGCTCAGCAATGCTAAGTCTGCTAAAAACAACTTAGCTCCATGCTATTGTCTCGATGACTGCAGCTTTCTGTTTGCATTTTTTCAGAGAGATGTTTTAGGTCTCGTTCCCCTGTCGTTGTTCACAACGCTTCGGTGCTGACACTTTGAAACAGCAAACAGATAAAGCAATAAAAGGAATAACTCACACTGCATCCAGCTAGCCAGCTCCGTTTATCATAACAGCAGCAGGAGATACTCTCAGCTCCTCCATCACCTGCTGCTGCTTTATCCTCTTTCTCTCTTCTAGTGAAAGTCTTGTGAAATTATGTTTTTGTAGAGAAATTACAAAATAATCTTCTTTAATTCCCGCGGCTCCACTTTAACGTCATCTCCTGAACCTACCGTCAGCAGGAGTTTGGATGACAGCAGCTGACGGGAGGGCGTGAATGACAGCCGGAACTGTCCAATCACAGTAGATTAAAAAACATGAAACAACAACAATTCGCTGCCAATAAAAGTGGGCGTGTCCGGGGCGCACTGAGCTGCGCCGTGGGAAACGTGACGCAGGCCAATGAGAGAGCAGCCTCAGGTCATGTGCTTGTCAAAAGTTTGAGGGCGTGCATTGACTCCCATTAGTCCGGCGCCCCGCATACAGGAAGTACATATAGAAATTAATAAAATACTATTTGGAATCGATTTATAATGAATGCTGACAGGTGCTGAGAGACTAACAGGCGCATTTTACAAGCATATACTTTTTATTTCATAATGATTTCACATTATCTAATTAATTTATATTTAATATGTTTAAGTAGACTTTCTCTAGATTATAGGAGATTAGTTGTGTAAAGAATCTTTACACAACTAATTCTACCACAACAAATTTGACAAACACCTTCTAAAAGATGCTGTCTCCATTTGAACGATCTCGCTGTTCTTTGTAATGGCCAGCGTACCACCTCACCTTGAGAAAAGTGGTGATCGTTTAAAAGCAACTCGCCTGTTTGGTGTGGTCTATTAGTGGTGAGAAGGCAAAGAAGACCAGCCAGTGGATTTTAAAATTGTAGTAGTTTGTTTGTATCTATAGCTAGTGTGAAATGAATGAGCTCTGAAAGGCAAAAATGTATAATTTTTTCCTTGGTCCTGGCTAATTGAACCAAATTAGCCCAAACCATGGAAAACTGCCCCACGGAATAAGTACACATATTTTAATATAATATATTGTATTTGCTTGGGTCAGTACCAGATGCTATAAAATAAAAGGTTTCTTAAAAAGCCCCATTTTTAATGTATAAATGTAGATAGTAGGAATGATATCAAAACACTGAAGAAAACACTCAAGAGACCAGCTTTACAATCATACAAATATATTAGTTTGTTTTATTCAATTATATCCAATAATACGTCTCCCTTGACTTTGTGTAAGTTATTATAGAAATAAATACAGATCATATTGCAAATGCAGAGACAAGATTGGGATTATAGAGTGTTGAGGATGGGGGAGGTTGAGAGGTTAAAGGGGTTAAAGAGTAAATATTGGGTAAAGACTGTTTCTTTGAAGGTGTCCAGTAAATGATTGGCGCATGCATGCTTGTAGTCCCGCCTGCCTGTGATTCTCGCCTCAGCCCAGGAGTTTCAAAACCGCAAACCAATGACTCTCTGTAGTCCTTCTCAGCGACTTTCTCCAGGTGACCCAAGGGTCTGATGATCAGCTTTGGGTGGTGTATAGTAGTTGTGTTATTCCACCGTGCCAGCAACAGGGGGAGTTATTGCACCCCGACCACATTTGCATGGATATATTTATATATATTTATATATAGATATATTTTTTGCCCCATTTGAATACAAAAATAGTGTCATTGTGGCTTTGATAGCTGGAAGACTGAAGCACTCTTTTTGCATTTGGAAGACAAGAAGTAAAGATTATGGTAATTTCCTTAAAATCTTTTCTGGAAGACTTTGTCACAATAACTTGGATCGTCCATGCAGTACAAAGAAGAGCTAAAAAAAAAAAATAAAAATAAAAAGGCAAAAAAATCCTTAAAAGGTTGATCACAGACTCTCACACACACACACGCACACGCACACAAAAGTAGGTGTGTTAGCGTGTGTGATGTTTGAGCGTGTGGTTGAAGGAGAGACAGACAGTGAATGAGCAGTCCACACGCTGCCAGTGAGACGATTAAAATCCCGTTAAGAGGTCAAAGGTCGGAGGTCAGTCAAGTCGGTCTGTGATTGACAGGTGAGTGCCAGAGGATTCTTGGGGATCAGGAGGAAAGGGGTTAAACGGAGTGAGACCCTTTTTAGTCTTGGCATATTTAGTTTTTCCTCTTTTTGTAGATTGAGCTCTATTGTTCCATATCCCCCATTATGAGAATTATAGACACAGATATGCATTTTAAACAGCAAAATAAACACAGCAAATCAACAAACAACACATGAACAGTGATTCATAAAGGGCGATACAATGGATACCAATACTCAGGGCCACAGATTTCCTCATATTTCATTAACAAGCACAGTAATTCCACTGAGAAATAACCCAAAACACAATCCATTCTTTAAAAAAATCAAAATACACTTGGAAAAAAAAGTGTAAATAACATAACACATTTTTTTTTAGCATAGATTACAGTGTAAAGTCACCACTAAAACATGGGTGGTGCATTAGCTTGTGGGAGGTGAAGTCCCTACACTACATGATCTGTTTGTAAAGGTCACCCCATTTAGCCACATCTGCGTTGGCTTGGTGCAGGGTGCTGCATGTGTGTGTGTGTGTGTGTGTGTGTGTGTGTGCAATGCAGATGTGTCCAGGGATTGTGGGTGTGCCTTTAAATTAAAAAAAAGCCTGATTTTTGCCCACCAGGATAATCCCGGTTAATACTTAACAGGATGTCGTGTGAGCTACCTGGACGCTAGCTTCCAATGTTAAAGTTTTATTAAGTAGCTAAAAAAAAAAAAAAAGGGCAAACCCGTTCGAGGACGGCGTCACTCTTTTGTCGGAGCACGTGAGCCTCTCTCTTCCTCCCTCTCTTTTTTGTGTTTTATGCTGCATTGCAGATGTGGTGAAGGGACTCCACCTCAAAGTAATGCACACACACATACACACTTAAATAGCAAACCCAGCTCACAAAAAGGGCAAAGTGTTAGAAAAATAAAAACTCTAATAAAACACGCAGTTGGTTTCTATATCAATATTAATCCTTTTTTCACACCCACCCAGATAATGTGGCTGCACCTTGTTAATGGAGTTTATTGCTTTCTGCCCAAGGACTCCGTGCTCATTGATTTGGCCTCTGATTTATCCTCTATTTTCCTCTCTCCCTCTACTTCACTCTCTCTCTTCTTGGATACACATAATGAACGTACAGAGATAATTCACAGTTGCACAATATTACACACAAAAGACTAAAGCTGATGAGTAAGAGCTTGAAAACACACATATACCAACACGTACACACATACTATATACATACACACACACACACGCACACGCTCGCACATACATACTGCCTCCAGGTTAAAGGGAAGTTGTGTTTGCAAAAGGGATCGGAGAGGAAGTGAAGCTTCAAAGCGATGCTGTGAGGGCATGAGTTAGCTACACAACATTATGTGACACATACCTCTCTCTTTCTCTTTCTCTCCGTCTCTCTCTCTCTCTGAGTCCTTCACAACCCCGGATGACCCTCTCTGCAGTTGTAATTTGCTCAGTAAGCAGGGAGGGCCCTGACTCTGGAGTAATGGGAGGGAAGGGAGTCCCCAGGGGGAGAAGTGTGTGTGTGTGTGTGATGGTGTGAAGCGTGCAGCTGAATCAGATATACATAATTCAACCCCTTTGATATCAACACACACACACACACACACACACACACACACACATACTGTATATATATATATACAGTCACACCTCTCCCATCTTTTTTCATATACTCCAAAGAAATGGAGATGCCAAGCACTCCAAAGGGCCAATATTTAACCTTTAGAGCTGAATCCAGAGACGTTTATCAGTGACTTCAAAGCAGTAAATTCATCCATGGTGGGCGGTGTGTGTGTGTGTCACTAATCAAACATGTGCTCAGATAGACGGCCGCTCAGATAAATGGCAATCTTTACATCCTGTAATTCACACAGAATCGTTTGAAGTGAAGCCTGAAGGCCGGAGAGCAGACAGGCTGGAACAGAGGAGCTGATTTCAGACTTCACAAAGGACTTACAGCCAAAAGAGAGAGAAAAAAAAGAAAAGAAAAACACAGCAAAACACACACATGGATCAGCGACACACACACACACACACACGCAAACATGCAAACCTTCCACGCGCTATAAATGATTTTTGCCTCTCTACCTCTGTGCAACCGTAAAAGTGAAATCGATAAACAGAGTGGGATACACGTTTTCCACGCTTCCTCTTTTAAATTCTTCACTCCCCCATGTTGCCCAAGTATAACATCTATAAGGATTCATCTGATTACAAAATATCTGTTAACAGCTTCTGGTAAAAATACAGTAATTACAGATGTGGCTGAAAAAAATAGCAGAACATTTGCCAGATAACTCATAACATTACGGGCACTAACAGAAATTAGCGAGGATGACGATTCAAATAACAGTCTGCAAACTGGAATTTAAAAAAAAAAAAGGTTATTTTCTTTGCATATTCCAGTGGAAAAGGTGAGATACTGATGACTGACACACACACAGTATGCAGTATGAATATCTCAATAGTAAACTGAGATATGAAATCATCGCTCACTAAATGTCAGTGTTGCCTGCCTGCCTGCCTGCCTGCCTGGATCCCTAAAAGAGAAAAGAGCTCCTGGTGGCTTAGTTTAGTCAAATCTTGGCTCTTGCCTCTTTAACACAGGCAGGAAATGAGATGTTTGTAGCCCTATAAACTTTGCAACAATAACAAAAAAAAGTCCTCTTAACATGTGCTATTCTTTTCTCTTTTTTTTTTGCATGTGTACAGGCATATGCATCAACAGAAAATTATATTGCATTCATTTTGAGGGTTTTCTATACTCGCTTATCGTCTATTTCTCTAATATTAACTGTCACTAAATTAAAGGGGCACTCCAGCGATTTAAGATTACATGTAAATATGGTAAAGGAGCCGAGGAGACACTGAAATAAAGAAGAGTGGTTAAAATCAAAGCAGCAGAAGCCGAGATAAACTGACTTTTTAGGTTGTAACATGAGCCACACCCCTAAAAACGCTGGATCCTACATTTCCCACAATGCAGCTTTACAGAATCTTTTGGTGGAGTGCCCCTTTAAAGCAAACCTACTTTGTTTCATCTTTTACATAGTCCACTTTAAAGTGGTACCTAACCCTAACCCTAACTACAATTTTAGCCCTTAACGTTCATCAACACCTCTCCGTCTTTTCCCTTTTACATTCCGAAAAACAACAAACATGCCACATACATTAAAAAAATATTGCAACGTAGATTTCCCAGCCCTTTAAAATATAGTCAAAGGAGTCATGGCTATGTTTGTTTTCATCATAAATCTTTCAGTTATCCTCCTCTCCTCCCATCTAACGCTATCTGTCTATCTACAGTCTTAATTCTGGTCTAGCAGGAGCCCTGTTTAATTAAACATTTGTGTAATTACGTTGAGAAGAATAGTCAAACATTGTGGATTTACTGATCCATAGGGGGCGACTGGTCAAACACATCAACCTCAAGGTCTATTTAACAATTTAATAAGGTCTTTTGTCCTTAAAGTGGTGTTTTAAGTGTAGCTTGTGTGGAATAAATCTAGAAATAATGGGAATAACTCGCTAATGAGTTGCAATTCAATGAACTAAACGTTTCCTACCTTTATTATTCACAAGTCCCACATTTAGTTCATTTGTTTATCCTCTTTCTTTTTGATTTTATGTCTTTCCCTCTTAAAACTACATCTTTTCCTTTCCTTTAAGCCATCGCTTCACCACTCTCTCGGTCTCTCCTCGGGAAATCAGAGGTAAAACGTTACCGTATCTCTCAGGTAGCAGATTATTTTGCTCAGCGGCTCGCCTCTATTCTGCGAGGGTTATCGACTATTATTATTTACAACCACGGGGTTACAGGGGAGAAGAGGATTATGCATAGCAGGAGAAGTGTGTGTAAATGCATGTGTTCAGGGGAAAAGCTATCTGCATTACCATAAATCCCTCTTAAAACTCTCTTTGTTCAAGCTCATCACTACTACTTTTTTCCTTTAGTGTCCTCCTCCTCCGTTTTCCTTTCTTTGGTGCATTCCTCTCTCTGAGCTCCGATCATCAATCTAGCATTGCCTCTACCTCCTGAGCACACAGGTCTCCCTCGTTTCCCCGCAATACATAAACATTAGGCAGAAACAATTACCTCGCCTGGCATATTGTACCAAGAAAGTTTGATATGAAAAATGATTACTTTTCGTGTTGAGTGTAAATAACAAAATGGGAACGCGAGGAAATCTCTTCTGAATGAGGAGTGAAATCCTGTAAATATTAGTATGAAAAATTATCCTTTCAGTTTTATAATCATTCTCATTATGTCAGACTGATTTCCTGACTTCATTGTTTCTATGTGACATTTGTTAGTTGTCTCTGCTCTTAACAGAACTGCTCATAACCTATGAATTATCAGAGATCTACTGTATTGTAATCCAATAACACTTTTATAAGCAAACTAACCAAATTCTGTGGCATTGTATAAACATATTTTACATTTTATTCCTATATCCTTCAATGAAGCTGCTCAGTAAAAGAAACCGTGATCATTCTGAACAGTGATGATTCATGAAAACATGTCAAATGTTACACATGGCATCAATAAACCTTCTATATTGACTGAACCGTAGGTAAATAAGGACTTAAAGAGACACTCCAGTGATTTTTTAAATGCATTTTTATAAAGTTGGGGACTTTCAAAAGGCTGATTTGAAAAAGAAATGGTAAAAATCAAAGTAGCACAGGCTGAGATATCTTGATTTTAATCCTTAGCCTGGATCAAATTCCAAAAAACGCTTTCCATAATAATTCCACAGTGGCTTTTATTTGACCTTACTTTCTTGGTACACATCCACGTCTTAGTTCTGATACTGAACCCAGGCCATTTACTTTGAATAAAGCTTTTGTGAAGTTGAGTTTCACGATTTTAAAATGGAATTTATTAAGACATTTCTCTCCCTCTCTCTCTCTCTTTGACTGGGTAAATCGTCTGTGTCTATGAATGCCATGTGGTGCATGTAAATGTGCAGTGCCCAGTGGGAAGAGAGAAAGAGAGCAGTGTAGCTAATGTGTTGCATTAGCCTTACACACAGTTCATTCGGGTCAGATCTTAAAGGCCGTAAAACCTTCTTTTTCCTCAATGAGACTCTTTGTTAAGTGAGAGGAATGAAAACATCATTTTGTGCCAAATATAAAACATCAACAGCATTGGTTATTTTACATGATACATTTCTATATTTCTGGGTTTCTTTGTTTCTTGTTGTTGTGGTTCTTACTGATTCGAAGTGGGCGGGACTAAGTTGGAAAATTGTGACATCGCATACTTCCACCAATCAGGATTTTGCAACGCTTGAATCAGACCTTAATGAATAAAGCTGTTTTACATTTTTTTATTATTACTTATTTAGTCATGAATATTTATTGGTATTAATGAGTAGACTTTGTTGCTAAAATCAATGGAGTGCCCCTTTAAAAATGACACAAAAGGCATACAAATCAATGACAGGAATATAGTATGTTGAATATCTCTGGACAGTAATGGGGTAGCATGGAGTCTGCAGACACTGTTATCATATTCACAAACTCATACATGTATTTAGCACATTTTGGATGCAATGATTAAAAAACACATTGTTGTCTTTATTTTTTTAGTCAAGAAAACCACATTGAGTTAAAGGAGGTCCACAGATGATGTGTGGGCCTCAGGGTTTATGCAGTGCATGGCCAGCCACAGTGAACAAAAGCTATTGCACTGCAATCACAAGCTTCACACTCAGGCTCCATCAGTACCCCATCTCACTGATGATATCCTCATCATAACCCAGAACCTGCACACACACACACACACACACACACACACACACACACACACACACACACACACACACTTTCCACCACGACTGCATATGTGTGTATGTGTGTGTTTTTGTGAGTGTGTTAATGCGTGTCATTGTGTTAAGTGTGGTAAGTCGCGAGATTATTTTCAGCGGTCGTCGCTCATGTATATCAGGGAGCTGAAATGTGTGCACACAGAGTACACACACCTCAACGCGTGTGTGTAAATGTCAGAGTAATAATGATTTTGTGTGTGTGTGTGTGTGTATATGCGTGTGTGTGTGGTTACGCAGCGTGCCGAGGGAGCTCTTGGCCCCTCGTTTAAGGGTCGAAAGATTCTGATCAGCCCCAGACTCCATTAACAGAGCCAGAGAAGGGACGGGAGGGGTTTTCTTGTGCCGCCGAGTGGAAAATTGGGTCCGTGTCACAAACTAATCAAATCGTGCCAAAGGTGAACGGAAGAAGAAGGGAACACACATACACATAAATGCACACACATACACATAAATGCAGACACATAAACGCACACACACACACACACACAAAACAGGGCTGACAAGTATCCAGGCCATCTCACAAAGTTGCTGACACACACAGAAGATGTGGACCGAGCAGATGGCTGCAGAACAAAAAGTCTGCAAGGGTCTCTTGTGACAAGCCTTGCATTAGCATGGCTCTACGTCGGGCTAACATTAGCGTGGAACCCTTTGGGGAAATAAAAACTCAACCCATTTGGAACACATGTGCTGCTGCAGAGGGAGCCGTATTCGACCGTTGCACCCGTCGTTGGTAAGAAACCAGGAAGACTTTGCTCGGATATTTGGTTGACTGGAAAAAGATGCCGCTGATTATGGCTAGAAGGCGTGTGGGGATCTCCTTCCAGCTGCTTAAACACGCTGACATGCTATACGATGCTAGGCGACTGTTCACCTCTTCGTGGAGTTATTGCTTTTTATATCCCAGGCTCTGATAATCACAGAGGTTGTTAAATAAGAAGGTGGCGGGCTGGTGTGGATATGGGGTGTGGTGGTGGTGGGGGAGTGGGGGCTGTGAAGGTAAAAGGGGCTTCCTTCATTTCCTTCCAATTAGCCAGCAGGGATGAGCAAAGTGAAATCCTTTGAAGTTTCTTTTGAGACCTGTTGCATTGTGGTAGTTTGAGTCTTTCATACAACCCCGCTCAGGTGTCCGCTGGCGCCCAAGAGCTCAGTGCCCCGTGGCCTCCACCCCCTCCTCCCCCCCAGTGTCTCTAGGCGCTAGGAGGAGGAGGTTTTGGTTTTGGATTGAGGGTCTTTCTTGCCGTTCTGGAGCACGGGCGAGTCACTGGAGGTCTTGGGCGTTTTCCTGGGCGGACTCTGCTCAGCGACGTCGTGTAGAGAGGGCTCCCTGTACATGGCCACTGGGGAAGGGAGAAGGTTACAAAAGGGTTAAATGACAAAACTGTATGTTTGATTGATGAGGAAATGAAAACAGAACTCCCCTGCTGCTTTGGTTCACTTTGAGAATGTCCTCTTTTTTATTATCCTTTTTATTTCCCCATGAATAAACAAAATACATTTCAGAGTATTTAAAGCCTCTAGGTGTTGAATTTTATGTGAGTGAGTTATGTAGGGTCTTAAAAATCATTTTTATGGCATTAGATAGAAATTAATGAAGTCTAGATGTTGCTTTCAGCTGTTTATTCTGTATTTCTGTCAGTCATCGTGTCTTTTTGTTGCGGCAAACTGAAGTCACCAAAGTCCAAAGGTAACTTTAACAATTAGAATATGACCTTAATAATGTAAGTTAATAGAAGAAATAGCCTAGTGGTGGAAATGAATGAAAAATTAATGTAGGGGATCATCTACATACTGTTATTATTATTTTATTTTAAAGGTGCACTAATCAAATTGTTTTATGTAACCAATAGATCAAAAGAATATGCGTACTATACAATTATCATCATATGGCTCAGCACTAGAAATAGTCACCTGAATAGGTAGACCTCAAAGGAGGCTTGAACATCTGCAAATTCTGGCTCCTAGCAAGAAAGCACCCCTAGCGCACAACTAATGTTCGGGGGGGGGGCATGCAAAGCGGATATGGATCCTGTCCCGTAACATGTTTTAATATGTTTTAAGTGAGTTATAAAGTTATGAAAAAGGTTTGCATCTTTGTCCCCTACAAGCTACAAGATAGCAATGATATGATGCACTTAAGAAATACAATGAAATGTACGATGTTTTCCTCTTTTTGTAACAAGCAGCCAATGATGTGCATTCAGTGTTAGCTAAATTAATAGGAGTTTCTAATGTCAAACTGATCTGCATTAACTATAGTCAGTATACTGATGTTGTCATTGTGCTTATGTTATTAATATGAGACAGCTAAGTAATACCTATAAAGTGAGATTATATGTACAGTAAAAATATGAACTACAGCAAGATCCACTAGTAACTGTTCTACAGCTTTCTGGAATGAAGTTGTCATTCCATTAAAACTGGTCAACTCTTTACAATGAATTTGTCTTAAAACAACAGTCAGGTACCTAACTAAACATTCATTCAAACTGGCTAAAGAAGTTCCCTTTATAATACAATGTTAGTGATGGGGCCAAAGTACACAAGCCTTCGTCTGTACAATAACTATTTAAAAGTTGATCTGAAGCTAATATCAAGTTCCAGCTGTCCAAATGAGTCAAATAAAGTAGATATCTTTCAACATTATAGTCTTTTATAATGTTGCCAAAGCCCCTCTTTGGGTGTTCATATGGACATCGTGTGACGGCTCCAAGGCCTATTTCTCATTGATTGCCACTTAAAAATCTATGAACTTGTCCTTTAAGCAGACCCCAAAAAAGTTGTCCCTACAATACAAACTTTTCCACAGAAGAGAACATTTCACTGTTGTTGTACTTTTTTGAAATGGACTTACTAGCCTCTGCCTCTGGAACAGCATGTACAGTATATATTAATCTGTAGTACCTTCAATGAGTTTGGGCAGGAAGTGCGCGGCCCCCTTTGTCTTCTTGACACGGTTCCCCTTCATGACCTGTCCGTCTCGGTTGATGCCGATGTACCAGGCCCGCCCCGACTGGGTCTGTCTGTACAGGATGGACGAGTAGGTGACGTAGTAGTTCTCAAACACACACTCCTTAAACTTACACTCTGGCGTGAAGTGTTCCTGAAAGACACACACACACACAAACACACACAGAAAAATCAAGTGAGAGGTGTAGAATAACACATTTGGAGAGTCTGCCATTTTTTTATCCGTTCTATTATTTATATATTTACTCCCCAATTCCACCGGCTCAGCTGGGAATGGGAGGAAATGGGCCCCACATTTCATCATGACAGGGTTACAGGAGAATCTGTAACACACACACAAACGCACGCACGCACGCGCACCCGCACCGACAAACTCATTCCAACATGCACACACGCCTATTTACCACATGGACAAAGTAGTTCCTGAGCCAGGATGCCATAATTCAGACGGTTCGGTTTACCTGTAACAAACAACAATCAAGCGGATCCTTCACCCTCTCCCATAGTTTAACGACCCTGCTGGCGGCCTTCAGTTCACACACACACACACACACACACACACACACACACACACACACACACACACACACAGAGACCATGCATAGCTCTGCATTAGACAATACGTCAACACCGGGACACCCCCCCCCCCCCCCCCTCCCTCCCCTCCTTCCTCTATCTCTCTCTCGTTACAGCTCTCACATATTCCCTCTCTATCTCATATTCCGCCTCTCCTTCTTCACTTCATTCCCTCCATCCCTCCGTCATTTGGTAACCTTGTCGAGGAACAAACCAATTTGCAGGATTGATTTGGAGCCTTGATGTGACGGGTGAGCAGGAAAGGCCTGAATAAGGACTTTGCTCTCTCTCTCTCTTTCTCTCTCTTTCAGGCGCTCTCCTCCTCTCTTCCTGCTGCTTTCCATCTTCTATTTCTTCCTCTCTCTCTGTGCATGTCTGCCACCGCAGGCGCAGGGATACAGCCCGCCTTATAACCACCGTAGCGCACATAAACAAGCTAATTACATTGACTGTATCGCCCATTCTTTAATTACACGTCCATTCACTTAGGCAACCATTCATTTCCTCGCCTACCCATTAACTTCACTCTAATAGCACAGAATGAATCCAAAGATCTGGAGCCTCTTGGAAGGTGTAATCAGATTGCTATCATTAACTGTGTTTGCACTGCTGTGTATTGTGTCTTATCCTTTATATATAGAGAGAGTGTGTGTGTGTGGGGGGATCTGGGGGAAACTTTACAGGATTAAAGCCCGCTTTGTACTGTATCCAGCTCTGCATGATCATCAGCGAACACACACACACACACACACACACACACACGACCCAGACAGACACACTAAAGTTCATGAATCGATTAATTATGCGAATTAAACTGAGTCTGGCTGTAATGTGTAAGAAGTGTGAGTGTGTGTGTGGATTCTTTCGTGAATGAGTGTGTGTTGAGGATGTATCATCACTGATCCACGACCAACCGCGTGCAGAGAAGGTGGGTTCAATTAGTCATTACCATGCTGGAAGACCACCGCTGGTTGGATTGAGGCAAAGTTGAACTTCACTGGTCTTCACACAAGTTTTTATGTTCTTTTGAAACTTTTACTAAAACATCACACTGACAGGACAGAAGGTCAAAAAGTCAAAAGACACAAAGTTGATCCTGCTTTTAAGAAAAATTATAACAGTGAAAAAATATGATTATCCTTTAAAAACCAAACTAGCATCATCAAGTTTGGAAAGAAAATGTAATCTGAGGTTTGTCTAAATCACATTAAAAAAAAGATGAAAACTACATCCAGGTGTTTACGATATGTACATTATTTGGTCACACACACACACACACACACACACACACACACACACACACACACACACACACACATATAGACATATACATGTTATGTATTCGCTTGGCTATTTCTGTGGATATCATCATGGATGATGGAAGAAATCAGCAAAATGATGCAATGCCATTGTGTCAGTATACTATTGGTCTATGATGAAATCAGTGAAGGCCGTGGGACTTGCTTGGGTGTGTGTGTGTGTGTGTGTGTGTGTGTGTGTGTGTGTGTGTGTGTGTGTGTGTGTGTGTGTGTTTTGTTTGTTTGTTTTCTTTTTTATTTGGTACTCTGCCTTGGCTCATCATGTCAGGGGTTAGAAAGGTGATGGAAGGGAAACTAGGGGTATGGGGGGTGATTTTCCACTTTGCTGTATGTTATAAATAGGACTATAATGATGTTACTCCCCTCCAGTAAATTATAAACAAATGAATAAAAAAATGGATCAGAAAAATAACTATTGTCCAGGAAATGCATATTTATTGCCCTAAATGATTTTAAAGAGTAAGTGCAACTTTGCAGAAAAACACAATTAAATTACTTTAAAAAAAGCTAAATATTTAAACATTCTTCTTTTTCTATGTTAGAACATCCTGATACACAGGAAATATAATGCAAAGCATCTCATACTGACACTCAATGACACTGCTGACAGCACAGGAGCAGAGGAGAAGAACACAATATTCCATCACATTCAAGTACAATTTTTTCTGTCCCTTTTTCTGTTTTCTTGCAGTTTTTCTTTAAATCTACAAAATCCTATGTGTCTATATGCAATATACATATTCTAATCCATCAAATTAAGCTTCACACTGGATTCTTTTTTTCTTTTTTTCTTTCACCAGCATTTGTACCCCATCAGCGTGTCAAAGCCTCCGCTAAAACTCCTGATGCCTCCATCTGATGTTTAATCCGTTATTTTTCTGAGCCGAGCCGTTTCCTCATCTGTCATCTCATCTGAGCGTCTACAGGGTGACAGCAGCCGCACACAAAGTCCTAACAATCACAAGCTGAACCAGATTTGGTCAAGTATAACTCTTCCATTACAAGTATGTGTCCCGTGAAACACTGCGTGGAAAATAGACACTTTAAGACAGTAGCTTTAACAACGAGCTACATTCATGCACGAGACGGCTGACGAAGTCTTACTTTGCATCACATTTCAAATCTAAATCTTAAATGTTCAGAGCTGGTAAAACATGAATCCAGTCAGTAACATCATGAGGCAACAAGCAACAAACATGAGCAGCAATCAGCTCTGTTTGCACAAAATTATTAATTTATGATCCTGCCTTGAAAAACCCATCTTTAATTTTTCATGTAATTTAACCCTGTGATGCTTAGTGTGGTGGTTACTTCTTTTTGCATGATTCAATTCAACGTCTGTCAGAAGAAGCATCTAAATATGATGTCAATTTTTAATAATGCTACTTTTTTTTCTCCATCTGGTACTTATAGATAATTGAAAAAAGACATTCTTAGTCCTTTATAAATACTGTATAGTACATTTAAATGTACATTCATTTAAATTGAATAAGCCCTTCATCACTTATCTTAGCCAGAAGCCAGCTACACACACTTAGTCACACGCTCTCAGGATGCCATCAGCTATGCTGCTTTATAGGATAACACACTGTTAAGCAGTCATTTAAAGAGACGCATTATTCACACGAAGCGCATACACAGGGGACACGTGCACATCTGCTGCTCACTTTGAGAGACTTCAGGCTGATTTCATCTCTTCCTCTTTATCAAACACAGAGGAGAGAGTAAAGCTATGTCACCTCAGTCCAATCAACCTAATTTCCCGCATCTGGAAAAAACAAAGTGGATTTTAACATCACTGCTGCAGTTCCTCTTTTGAGCAGCAGGGGCTGCTCCAAACACACAGGCGGCCCGAGTTTCCTGTCACTTCTTCTCCTCCTCCTCCTCCTGCTGCTGCTGCTGCTGATTCTCCAAAATTAACTTGTGTCTGTTTGCCACTCCATAATACTCAGCTCTCCACGACTGGCCTCTTTTAGCACTCTAAAAAACACTCAAGTAGTTAAGCAGCCACAAATCCACATAAAGGGTTTTCTCTCTCTCTGCTGCTTTTTATGCACTAAACTGCATGTTGTTGTGGATATTTTCAGCAGATATTGGCTGAAACATCCCATCATGTTGTATTATATGATTTAGGATGCAGGGGTAGATACAGGGGTAGTACACTGGACCACTCCAGAGACTATTTACAGCTTCTAATCATATTTTTAGCTGATTTAAGTTAGAAATATAGGTCTTGATTTACAATTATTGCATTTGACTTCATTAGGACAGCAGTGTTACATTAAAATAGCCAGAATAGATCAGAAAAAGAAAGAGGCATCAATAATATGGCCATGAGGAGATAGAGAGAAATAAAAGAGACAACAAAATCACAGATAAACAAAGTCAGACACTTACTAATAAGATCAAGTCAGAATCAATAAAATGTAACCATGACCAAACACTTTTTGACACCGAGACGACTAAAATCTTCTGTTACACACAAAGAGGAGTGTTAGAGGAGACAACAGGGCCGTGTGTGTGTGTGTGTGTGTGTGTGTGTGTGTTGAGGTGTGTGTACATCCACTCATGCGTGTCTGCTGTTGTGACAGAGAGACATGACGGATCCCTCTTACATCAGTGGGAGGCCACCCGGCGCCAGATGACACGCATGCACACGCACACACACACACACACACACACACACACACACACACTGGCAACATCAACAGTGACGGATGGATCGGTCGCCTCCCTCATCACTCACTCCCCACAGACAGAAGAGAGGAAGAGAGAGAGAGAGAGGGATGGAGAAGAAAGAGAAAAGAGGAGGGGACGAGATGAAAGGAAGGAGAGGAAAAAGAGGAGAAAGAAAGAGGCAGGGTGAAAGGGGAGAAGGCGACATGCAAGATGAGGAAAAGAAGAGAGAAAGTGTGGTATTCTCCAGTAATGACACCCACCCACCCACACACACACACACACACACACCCATGTCTCATTTCCATCCGTTGACACCTAAAGACATTATTCAGCCCTGTTGGCGGGCAAACAGCTGCCGTTAACCATTGAGCCTCCCGTGCGCTCAGCTGGGGAATTGATTCTATGTAAGACCTCTGTGAAAAGTCAATAGGCATTAGACCAGAAAAAAAAAAAAAACCTGGATTAGCCTTTGAGTGGACGCGCGGCGCGGCGCGGCGACGCAACCAAGCATGAAGAACTTAAAACGATTTACAAGCTGCGATCGGGCAACCACAGGTTAATCCAGCGGCTTTAAGTTGCAGACACTTATCGACCGTGTCCCAAAGGACAAATGTACTTCACACCGTCGATAGGATGTATGTACAGTACCAGCAGGCTCATATGTATGTGTGTGTGTGTGTGTGTGTGTGTGTGTGTGTGTTTGTATTGTAAATGACAAGTGAAATACATGAGATGTGTTAAATTTTTACAGCTTTCAGTAGATTATGTTTGCATTTTCATGTGTCAGCAGCTCCTGATCAATACTAGCTTTCCTGTCACGGGTATAACAGGTCTAAATGAATGCTGGCAGATTGGATGGCTTAATTCAAACAAACTAGAGTTTGATAGGCCGGTACAGTATGAGCTCTCTTTGTGCCTTCCAGCACAGTATCAGCAATACGGTTACTTATGCATGCATAGCCTGGTCAGGGCTGCACAGATGAATGTGGCTCAGCTTAGTAGAAGCAAAAGCCATCTTTCAGTGATAACAGCAAACACTCTTACAGTAATTTATATTTTAATTTTTTTTTACTCTTAAAATCCCCCAACACACACACACACACACACACACACACACACACACACACACACACACACACACACACACACACACACACACACACACACACACACACACACACACACACACACACACACACACACACACACAAACAATGTTCAGTCTTATGAAACCAAACTCGTGGCAATGCAGGCAACTACAGCAGTGTTTAGCTGACAAAGAAATGTGTATTGAAATGATGAAAATATTAAACATCTGCTGTCCAGTACTGTCAGCTGAAATCCAGTTGCTTGTACAGTATAAGCAAGGAACCTAAATATTTAGTGACAAGTGGTAGAACATTTCTTTAAAAGTTGTGAAATTATTTTTCATCATGCTTTCTAACCTAACCAGTATTTATGCATCATGTATATTGAGCCTTTTAGACTTCTTATACATTTTGATAACAGAGCTGTCTATTTGTATAACATGTTATCTATACTCAGTGCTTTAAATGCACTCATAAGTCATGTTGAATGGACTTCTGCCAGTTTTTTGACATTAAATATTTAAAAACTTGACTCCGATGTAAGAAAAATTGACTGCAGAAAAAATGATTAATAACTTAGAATGAAAGTCATTTATTCAGTAGAGTTAAGAATGTTTTAACACTGATAAATTACTGTGATTCAATCTTCAGTGGGACCACTGAAGCAACATGTCATCGTCTTCTAAACAGCATGGGAGGAAAAGTTGGGTACAGAAACAAAAAGTACAAAAAGTTTTGTTTTGCAAGATAATTAGAAAGAAGTTCTTGAAGATGTGTTCATGCTTGATTGACAGATGGGTTTTTGGGTTGGTTTTTTTTTTGGTCTGCCTGCTACAGCTGAAAATGATGCTTATGAGAGCAGTGAGACAGAGCTGAAACAGTAAAATTATGAGCCAAAACAAACAAAACAAAAACCCTCCAGATTTGAGGAGAACTGTGAAATCTGATCCACTGTTAATATATGAGTATTGATCGACCGCAACTTTAAAGAAAGATCTATTACACTGAATTGAATTTCGTCTCCTTAAATCATCTTTGCAAGGGCAAATGTGCTCTCTCGCTTGTGGATGAGATGCATGATGACAAAGGTCACGGGGCCAAAATGTTGCTTTTCGAGTTCACGTCTGTCAGATCGCATCTTCGGCCTCCTTCTCTCCGTCCTGTCCATCCTGTCTCTCTGCTTCATTATCCAATAAAAAAAGAAACTCACATAAAAAAATATCCAGCGGAAGGAAAAAAAGAGTTAAAGGGGGGGGTGCCTCGGATTATAAAAGAATATTGGATTGATGTTTTCTTTCATGCAAAAAGCTTTCTGGAGTGATACTGGAGGAAGAAGTTGAAAAAGAAATTACTTTAATGGCTCCGAGACCCGATGTTGTGGTTCAGATGATGTAATTCTATGTAAAGAGTTTATTATCATAGCTTGAGAACATCAGAAGATCTAATATAAGTAATTATCTGTATCAGCTGAGCGTGTTACTTTGTGATAAATCGTCAGTTAATGAAGCTCTGAGCTACAATTTTGTACAGGAACACAAAGCGGAGGGGAATACAGTATTTTGGTCGAGGATAAACCTGAAAGTGAAAGTAAAGTGGGGCATTTTTTTGTCCCTGTACAGTGAACGATTAAATATTTACCTGCAGAAGCAACTCTTGTCAAAAGGATAAGAATCAGCACTAAAAGCACTCAGAGCAAGGTTAGCCTTATAAAAGCTTGTTTACTAGCAAAGCTGATTATTATCTGAGCAAATGAGCGGGAAAAACAACTTTAATTGAGGACAAACAGCTGAGGAAGCATCACAGGAGCTCGCACGATAATTGTCTGAAGATAGGAGTAATTATCACTTATTAATTTATGCGTGGACAACATGTAGCGTCTTTGTTGTATCATCAGCGATGAATAAACTAGCACTAGAAGAAGAAAACTCACAGCAGCCGAGTTAAAACTTTTCATTTCCGAGCCACATTGTGTTCTCTGGTGGATAAACTGGCCGGCTCCAGTGGTAGAAACACATCAACATCTACAACCATTAAGTGATAAACAACCTCTGACATTCAGAGCAGCTTTGTCAAGTCCCATAGCGGCAGCAGCAACAGAGAGTAGTCTGTTTTCAAAGCAATATTTCTCTGGTTGACTCGTTACACAGCTGGTAAGCAGCGCTTTTCCTGAGATTTTCACTGACAAAGATGCTTTACTCTGAAAAAGGGACATTTCATTTTCACTGTAGCTGTGTGTGTTTGACTTTGTTACTATGAACATGGGGACTATAGTTTACTGTGAGTCATCCCCACCACATCATCCTGGTGCCAGATATACTCACCAACTCTGAACTGAATAGAATCCCCAATAAATGCATCTCTTAAGACAGAGCTGCAGACATGCTAGCAAAGTTGAAATCTAGACATTGTGGGTTTTGGTTCTTTAATGTGGTTGACTTGTTCTTTAACAGCATCAAAAAACAATAATTAGCTGCTATGTGTCTCAGTCTTTGCTTTAAATGACATGTCAATGCATTTGAGAGTCACACAGGTTCTAATACTTCATTTTTAGACACAGAGATTGTGTTTATTTTTTTCTTTTAAGTCAAATTATCTCAGGTATTTCCCAGAGAACTCCCCTTACATGCAAATGCTTAGTATTGGGATGTATTCTAGATGAGATCCCATGGACATAAGTCATCACAGGTGTTTATTAAATACTTATAAGAACTTTTACATTTGGCATTCTGTCCTATTAAGGAAAATATCGATCATAGCATAGAAAACTAAGTGTGGGTATGATAAAAAGCCCCAGAGCAGGTATGAGGTGAGACTTTGAGGGTTCCCAGGTCAAGAATGAACCTTCACCCTTAATGACCCCTTCCAAGCATATATCAAGATATATAAAACTACTCTGCTTATTTGTGTCTGATGTGATTTTTCCATTAAAAAAAGTTAGACGTTCTTAAATCTACTCCTATCCATAAAATCTAGGACATCTACTCCTACCTTAAAAAAAAGTCTCCTACTTCACTGAAAAGTCCATTCTCAGTGTTTGTACCCTGGGGGCTTCAAGCTTCTACATGGTGCTAGTTAAATACTGGACCAGGATTGGCTTCTTGAACTTTTAAGCCAACATGGACAAAAAGAACACCTACAATTCTATGGACAATGCAAACTCTGTCAGATGATGAAGATCATGTGGTACGGTCAAGAGCTGCAGAATACATGATGAGGTGGGATTGTTTTTAAATCCAAAAGTGTTGATTGGTTTGAAATGAACAGGATAAGAACCAGACAGTTGGCATGAACGCACCAAATAAAAGAGCACCACATGATGAAGGCTCAAAATGTTACACAATGTATGATGTTAGTAAAAATAGCATCTAAGACCACACATATTCAATATTGGACTCACAGAGTTAACAAAATGGCATATTCCTCCTCTGGGAGCATTTATTCTACAATCTGACTGGACTCTCACCTCACCATCAATCAAACGGGCCTTACAACAGCCTGACTGCTGGATTTAAAGGTCTTTTCCGCTGCCTTTCTTTGTCTGATTTCCACCTCTTGGCCTCTCTGTGCTTTTCTGTACCGTGCTAGTGGCTGTTCGACGAAGAGGAGAAAGAAGTTTTTAGCAGTTCGGGCGGAGAGGGGTCCTCATCTGTGCCAACATTCTGGCATTTACAGGGACGCCCTGAGGAGTGCTGGAGCTCGACCAGGGCTGATACCCCAGCGTCCAGAAAACACACACACAGAGGCACATGTACGCCAAAAGGCAGCTCTGTGAGTGTTTGTGTGTGTGTGTGTGTGTGTGTGTGTTAAAGAAACACACATGCAAACAGGGGAGAAAATCATCCAAACACATGTATGTAAACACACGACTGCACAACAGGGCGAATAAACAGGACACACGCATGAAATAACCCTTTTGCTCCGACACACACGCAGAAAAATAAGTGGAGACAAAAAACAGGCGCACACACACACACACACAGAGCGTAATGAGAACAGCTGGAGAGGGTGCAGGCGTGTGCACAAGGGGAAAGAAGCAGAGAGGGAGGGAGGGAGGGATGTCCTCTGCTTCTCACCTTGACTGCCAGACCCTCGCTGTGCATTTGGGGATTTTCCAAAGGGAACCAGAGATAACCTGCCTTACCTCCCCCGCTAACTTCCCCGTCTCTCTACCTCTCTTTCCCTGTCATCCGTCACATTTCCTCCTATCTCCTTCCTTCGCAGGCCACGTGTGCCTGCACGCTTTTGCTGCCACGTCAGGAGGAAGATGCTGTGCCTGTGTTTGTGTGTGTGTGTATATGTGTGTGTATGTGTGTGTGTGATCGAGGGAGGAGGAGGAGGGGTGGTGGGAGGCAATCAGACTGCGAGAGAGGGGGAGAAAGACACGGAGAGAAAGAGAAAGAGGGAGAGCGTAGGAAAGGAAACAAGAATGCTGACTCAAAGAAAAAGAGACAAGCAGTTTCTGATTCGATGGACGGGTGAGGAAGGTCAGATGAGAGGAGTGTGTGTGTGCGTGTGTGTCTGTGTGTGTTCGGTCTTCTCAGGTCATACTGTAAGACTTTGTTGAAGGCTTTTGTTGAGTGAACACACTAATTGCCAGTTTGCCACCTGTCAGGTGTGTCTGTGTGTGTGTGTGTGTGTGTGGGCACATAAATGTGAGTATGTGTACAATATATGGTGAGAAATGGGCGCCAAGGATGACTTATATACCATGTTTCTTCTGTATTCACTTCTTGTATGTGGCTGTTGTTATCCTGCATACTCGAAATCAGTCCGCAGCACTTGTGAGAACTGTAGATGTGAGGATTATTCATGACTCAGTGGAAGTAGCTCTGATGCTGCATGCTAATATTTAAGCATTATGACAGAATAATAACTAACGACAGGTCCCTTGCATTTTTGCAGAGGAAGCTGCTTTTGAAGCCAAATGGTTCCTAATTTTAAAAGACAAGCAGCCTACTTGGGTTGCTTTGTGTGATTAAAGTTAATGAAACCCTATTTCTTGCTTTTACATGAGGACTTTTTTTTAGTCTTAAAGCCCTACATGATGAGATTTAGCTGACAGAACATACAGTTAAAACTCATCCTACAGGATCCTAACAAATAATTTAGCTGAACTTAAAGGTGCCCCGTGTAGCTTTTCATCACTTGAGGTGCTATAAAGCAATGTTGTGTTAAGCAGGACCCTGTTTTGTTTGTATCTTGTGTTCTAAGTTGACACACACAGACAGAATGTAAGTGATGCAATACACAAATATGCCACTAACGGTAATGCCAATCACTAATCCATCCAAACTCTAGAAGATGAAAAATAAGAAGAAAACAGGTGACACAAGGTGCAGACATTGTCAACTAGAAAAGGTGACACCTACAGGATTGCTGGCAGTAATGCATGAAAAGAGAAGCTCAATTTGAAAAAAACAAAAAACGTATGATTCGACTTCCAAACATATCCACACATTGAGATTGTTGTAATACCTAAGCATTGCATGTTGCAATTAAAGTGAGTGAAAACTTAGAAAGGAACGCACGGTTGCTGTGTGGATGGTGAAAAACTAGTAAAATGTTTGCAGTTGGCTAAAAGTACTTGAGTCTGAAATAACTTAAAGTAATGGGTAAAAGGTTAAAATAGTTTGATAAAAGTAATAGATACATGGTCAAAATATTTGGCTTCTGATTCTCCAAGAGGTCAGCCTGGTACAACTGCAAAGCTATCCCAACCAACTGGAATATTGACTGTTCAAATGTATGAAAACACCATCCTCTTTAAAATCAATTCAAATGGGAGCATTTAGGATATGACAGTAGGTGTCGATGAAGATGTGACAGGGTTGTGCAAGGGTACATCATACCAAAAAGGTTGGCAACCACTGATGTCCTAGATAGCACAATGAAAACAATGTTGTTACCACACAAGCCAGAAGTACCCGAAAATGTTACAAACTGCTGCTGCGAATGTCTAACACATTAAAGCGAAGTTGGCGCATGCCAAAAAATGTCATAGTGATACAGTACAGTAGATCAATACATGCTAGCTTTGTTGCAACAGCACCAAAAGTCACCATGACTACATTGGCTATAAATTACTGCCTCTCTTTAGCTAAGATAACCAGTGGTCTCTTATCTGTAAATATAATTCTATCCTGTGTTAATAGAAAATTAAAAGATTGAGTGAAAAGCCTAGCATAGATACTGTGACCTACTCTTCGCAACAACTCTGAACTAAATTTCCTGAAGAGAGTGTCCTCATACACTCTCTCTCTGTCTCTCTGACACACACACTTTCTCTCTGCCAGTCTCCACAGAGAAAGTAACTGCTTGCTGTTATAGAACACAGTGTGATGATGGATGTGGTAACTCTCTATATCACCAAAGACCATCCATCCCAATTAACCAGTTCTGTAAGACGAGGCAGCAAAATGCCACAGCAGGAGGTTTGTAAAGTCCAACTTCTGTTATTGGAATTTGCAGTAAAAACTTGGATTGCTTCCATACATGTAATGTGTTTTTAATCCTATTAATTATCACATTAAATTTACCAACAAATACAACTATATGTGTGCTTCTGCATCTCATTGTGTGATTGTGACCTTGTGTCCGAATGTTTATGGATTGTAAGTACTCATCAGAATGCGTGACGGAGCTCTACCCTCTCGGCTCATCGGGACAGCTGTAACTCTTGTCAAAATGCAGCAAGGCTATCGTGTTGGCTCTGAATGTAGCTGCAGCATTTTAGGTGGAGATTTAATCCTCCCTCCTCCCTCATGTCCTACATCTTCCCTTACCCATTCCTTTCTCATTTCCTCCTCATGTCTCACTTCCTGCATCATAACGTCCTCTCCCATCCCTCCCTCCTCTCTCCTCTCCTAGGTTGGCCTTGTGAGCAGAGGTGTTCCCTATTTCTGCCTCTGTGCATGTCAAAAGGAGTTCCCAGTGGATCCCCAACTGAGAGGAGGTCACAAACAGTGCAGAGAAAAGGCAGGGAGGGGAGGGAACAAACAAGGGAGGAACACCGAACAACAAGCATATCAGAGGTATGGGGGAACCAGTGGGGGAGATAAATGGAAGTTAAAGACAATCGGGGAATGAAGATAATGTGGTGAGATCAGTAATGAAGTTGAAGGTAGAGGCCTGGTCACACCTGATAGTGACACAACATAATGCACCCATACAACTTCATGAAATATTTGGTTCTAGATGCTGGTCCCAACAATAGCCACTTGGGAATACTAGTCAGTCACAGTCGCTTGTTGGGCTTCTATTTTCTATGTAAGTCTTTTTTAAATACATTTCCTTGTAAAAAGGTGCAATGGGGGGAAAGTAAAGCTGTGATGGTTGGGAAAAAGTTGCTAGATTTTTTTTTTTCTACCAGGAGGGCTAAGTTGGAAAAAAGGAGGGATAAAGTACTTTGGAGGGTTTTTAGGTGAAGAACCTTTGTTAGAAAGAACTGTGAGAAAGGCTGGCTTAAATAGTGGAAATGGCTCTTCCCAAGCATGTCTTACAGAGGGAAGACACTTGTTATTAACAATCTAGTGTCCTCTTCATTACGGCATAGATTTGTTTGTGTGGACCCTCTTTCAAACTTGCTTTCATGAATTCAAGCTCTTTCGGTTGATATCTTTTGGGATGAATTGCATTGGATTCCTCAGACTGTTCTCTCTCTTCAAAAGGAAGGAGGAGGATGAGGGCTTATACACTTGGTCAGCAGAGGTGCTGCTTTCTGCCTTCAGTTTATTAAGAGACTGTAGTTTGGCCCTAAAGGTGTGATGTTGAGACCACTGGCACACACAGTTCTGCAACAGTTTTGTGGTCTAGGACTGCATGACCAACCGTTTCTGATAGATTTAAGGACTCTGAAGTTCCGACTTTGCCAATTTTCTACCGTGGAGTTTTCACAGTGTGGAAAATATTGGTGAAGGAGAGAATAATGCAAAGTGACTTCTTATACTAGTTGTTGTGGGAGCCTGTGGTGCATGGAGGGCGTTTGAACACCCCCTTCTGGGCAGCATCAGCAGTTGCAAAGGTGTTCTGCAGGGCAGGGATTCTAACCTTTGCATCTGTAGTGAACATTGCTGGACTTGAATTGGATAATCCAGCTGCTCAAGCAGCTGGCCTGGGAGTAAGATTCGTGCAGATCATCAGCAAGCTGCTTGAATACTTGAAACGCTGTTTGACTGGGCATGAATGCCTCCTGTTGAATGAACACAGTGATGGTTTGATTGTGCCTCATACAGGTGATCCCTTTTCCTTGTTTAGGTATTCGCCACAGTTCATTAACTGTACTGGTTCTTATAAAGACGAGAAAAGTTGTACTTGTTTGAATGTGGAAGATTTTGTTGAAGAACATAATGATGTTTGTATGAAATGATGGTTAAGTGTATAAATAGGAGTATGCTACACAATTGGGTTGACAGACCTTGGCGAGACCATCTGCGCTTGGGATGTGATGTCAAACCTGCTTGGAGGGTTTTTTATATAGAAAGGTAGCTGACTCACAGTGGAGAGTTTTTGCATTGGATTGTAGCAGTCAATGTTATTAATCAAAATGTGAGTGATAAATGTCCTTTTTGTCCTTGCAAAGAAAGTGTGTTCCACTGTTCACTTGGGGTGCATCTGTACACATTGGGAGGTTTATTCAGAAAGATACAAAAAGTCTGCTATACCCACATGTCAATTTGTGAATTGTATCTTGGAACAAACTAAGATAGCTATTTTTGTAAGCAGGAAGAGGAAGATTGATGACTCAGTTGAAATGGACTTAAAATTACTGTTTACTAAGACAGCCAGAATAATTACAAAGAAATGAAGGCTGTAGATCATTTCAGCATGACCTGGGTTTATCATTTTGTTGTGTAAATGAAAACCAACTGACTTCTTCTGTGAAGTTGAGGTGATGTGATATATTTCTGATTCTAAAATTACTTTATATATTTGTTGACATACCTAGTAGCAGTTTTGATGCATGGACAAAGATTCAGAGCCTACAAACAACTTGTCAAATTACAATAGAAAATCCTATACTTGCTATGCTTATTACTGTGACAATACAGTGGGCTTTTATATATAACATGTTATAACTTATTGTGTCAAAAGCAACAGAATGGCACATGATAATTCAAAGAGAACATTTCAAAGATGACAGTCAGATGTGACTGTTATCAAGCATCTGTTATCGTTGATGAATCGCACTCCAGCTGCCGTCAGCATACATTTGCCTACATAACCTTTGTAGGCAAACATTTGTTTCTATATAAAGTATTATTTCAATAATTCACTCAATGTCTTCTCTCAATGCTGCTTCCTCACCCCCCTCTGTCTGCCAACAACAAAGCCTAACTTTGTTTTTAACATTACTGTTATAAACAACACCTGGAAATATCCTCCAGGAACTCAAGTTACACAATCTAAAAATCCTCCAGTCAAAATGCAGGTTTACTTCCTGAGTTCCTCAAAAGAGTCTTGGTGCTGTGGGAAATTCCCTGTGGTGGAAACAGTTGGGAAAACACAAGTGTATACTTGACATTTGGGTAATCTTTGTTTTGTTTTTTACATTTACATTTCAATTGTTGTTTTCTTTCTCACTTGCTGTGACAAAAAGCAGCCAAGCCACAGCATCCGAAGTGGAAGCTTCGATTAAAAAATCACTACACAATGCTAGAGTCTGGAATAGTGGAAAGAACAGAAGGACCAGAAGATAAATGGCAGACATCCACTGGTGCCTCTGAGGAAACTGATTTATTATGTACTTATTGTGTTCTAATGTGGTTCTATGTAGCCATTGTTCTGTTTTATAAAAATAAATTGTTTTTATAGTATTTTAATCAGTATTGTCTTTCCAATCCACACCCACTGGGGCCCATTGTGGGCACGCAGCATGCCCCACTGGGACAGCCAACACCCAACCTATGGGCTGGGCTACACTTTCTGCCCACATGGGCCCCAGAGGGACATGTGTGCTGTTTAGTCCCTCTGGCACTTTGTTCTTGGGGTTGCACATAATGTCAGTCATTGAAAAGTATTATTACTATAGAAAAAAAGCACTACAAGCTAATGAGCTTGCTAATTGCCTGCTAAATGCAAGTTCAAGCTTGCTTTACTTTTTGCCACAAATGAGACAAGTAAGTTCACACAAGTTTAATCGAGTCTACCAAGTTGTTATATATTTATACCAACAGTTCTTCTCTAATAACTGTCTGAACACCTTTCATCAGTTATGGAAGCAGTTTATACTCCGAGAGAGGTTAAATTAAAGTGGTTACGGTGCAACACGGCTTATAAACTATACTAGCCAAAAAAGGAAGATGATAGCTTGCTTCATTTTGAGCTCTCTGCACGCTCAAAGGTTAATGCTGTCAGGACTCCATGAATTTACGGCTCAGTGTTGGACTCAATTCAGAAAAGCGAACTGATGTGGTAATTCCATTGAAATGAATGAGCTATATTTAATGATGCTGTGACCAAGTTTTTAAGAAAAGATGATAAAAGAGAAACAAAATTCGAGGGCCAGGAGAACTTGTCTTTCATCTAACTTGTTCAGACAGACATTGTTACAGGTCTGATTTTTGCCTTTAACTTCTCTCACCAACTGTGTTTATTAAGTATAGAACATTTTTACCCTTTGCACCTTCTCAAGCCTCTCATGTTTTTGATATACTGTTGAGTAGCTATGTTGTGTCTCGCCTGAAACTGCATGTTAAAAGAGGCAGAAAATGGGCTTATTTTCCCCCACCACTTATTCTCAATACTGGGCTGCAACTGGGGCTGTGTTCTTTGTTATCCTCTGAGTGTAGATCCACAATGTCATCCAGTGGAGTAAAGTTTTACTTTGCCCAACTTTCCCCTGTTAACTGCGGAGAGTTTGTCCAGAGCTGGTCCCGGGTATCGGAGTCCGGCCCAATTATGTCTGCCTGCCTCTGTCAGATTGTTTATACCTGGCTGCACATGTGTGTTTGTGAGGATGTGGAGGGTGGCTAAATTGCACTAGGGAATGTGTTTGTACAGGTTCATTTTTTATTGTGTGTGTGTGTGTGTGTGTGTGTGTGTGTGTGTGTGTGTGTGTGTGTGTGTGTGTGTGTGTGTGTGTGTGTGTGTGTGTGTGTGTGTGTGTGTGTGTGCCTTTGACTACATCTCAAAATACTGCACCCCCCCCCCTATCCCCATCATCCACACCACATCCCTCCTCCCTCCCTCTCGACTGCCATCTCCCTACCCGGGAGGCTTTTCCAGAGCACACGACTAATAAAGTGGGCCAGGTCCGCGGCTGAGCACTATTTTTATCAGAAAGCAATTTTCAGGAAGTGCCCACAGGTAAGCGGGTCCCAGCGCCTCAGACAATGGAGCCATGACAAGGAGTTTCCCCCCGCCATTAACCTCTGCTGAGCAACTCCCGAATGTCCCTGTGCTCCAGGAACACTGTGCAGCCCCCTGCATAAACCTGCTCCCTGTTCCTGCATAATAACAAAACCCAACACCTCTTTATTTTCCCCTAAATTCCTGCAGATAAAATGGATCCACGACTGATAACCGCCAGATGATTCTTATTTGCATCTCAATGCTTTCTCAGTATTTACGATTTGGGATTTGTAAGTGAGTAAGTCATGATGGAGAGAGAATAAAGACGGATGGATAGTGACTGAGAGTATAAAGGTACTACAGAGGTGAAGGCGAAGGGGGGGAGATGAAGAGAAGGGTGTGTATTGGTGGGATGTTTAAAGACAGATGGATACACACAGCCCATCTGGCCTCTCTCTTCATACAGCTGGACTATCCGGTGCTGCGATGCAAATGTTTCTGCTCTTGCATATTAACATCACAGAGTCAGGCATCAGTTATTAGTGATCATTATTTTCACTCAAGTGTAAATGTATTAGATGGACATCTGTATGGGAACCTGTGTGTAGAGATGAGTGTTTCAAACCTCCAGCAGCATAATTATAAAAGCAGACCTTCTTTTAAATAATGAATACAGTGTAGAACTCACTAATGAACACCGGTGTCTCCGTCTGGCCGAGCTCAAGTTTAAGGGCTTGGTTACAGAACACAGGTGTCACATCTCCCATCTCCCGAGTTTTTGTGCTGAAATATCATCATGTAATGCACTCTTACATGCTGTGGAAAAAGTATAGTCACAACTGGAGCCATGAAAGAGAGACAGCTAATGCTAGCCACTAGCTAGAACCATGGATGTATACAGTAAAGAGAACGGGATAGTGTAGGACGTGCGGTTTTGTTCATTCATGAAAGCTACTTAGTGGCACATTTAGCCAAAACATTTTCATCCTCTTCATCATAGCTTCCACATCATTAGGCCCATAGAACAGGCGTACTAGCGACTTCAGCTAGCCTAGCTGGCTACTTCCGATTAGCTCTCCAGCTAACTTGAATGAGGTTGTGACGCTCAGAAAAAATGTATCAACTGATTTATAGACCTCTCTTTCACAATGTAAATCTATGGGGGAAAGTATTTTTGGGCCCAATAGCATCACGTCATGTTGTAATACACAGTTTGGCTACTATGTCAAATTGGCTTCAAAGCCTAGCGCTGTTTCTGGGGGCTTGACTAGAACGCCTCCTTTCTATTATATGGGACAGATGCAGCATTGAGTGTGCAGGAGTTGCAATAACATGACGAATATTTTGCGTAAAGTAGGAATCAGTGCTAATTTTAGCAAGGTAAACATTCAATGTTACTAAGGGACGTCTTAAATTGAGTTATATGCGTCACGTCAGTAGCAAAACACAAAAGTTGACAGTGCGTCTCCTAGAAACACCAACGTCACACCACTTCCAACACTCACTGTACAGGTGCTCACACTCATATATCTATCCCCTGTATCTTATATATCTGAGTCATATATTTGGAGCTGTGCTGTAAAACGTTATCCGAAAGCATGCCACCTACATGTGTCTTCTACTTGCTGGATGTTGCCCTAACAATTAACATTCACCTGGGACAGCTGTCACTATTTTGGCACCACAACAGTTTTGCCGAGCCAGCATTAACACGGAAGACATCAGCTAACATCACTAGATTGGTATCTGGGGAGATTCACTGTCATTTCAGTCAGAATAGAAAAAGGTATATACTGGAACAGAAATGTACTCACAACAAGCAGAAATGTTAAACTACTCCATTTGTGTCTATATTACTGTCGGTTCATATTGGGTTAGGACATGGATTACGTCCAAGAATAGATATTCAAAAAATCAGATGGCTCTAAAGGGGGAAGGTAATTGAGAATAAAAAGTGGAGAAAAGGGATTGGGTAGTAAGAGAGGAAAGCTGATTGTGAGAGGGAAAGGTTTGAGGACGAGGAGGCAGAGGACAAAGGGAGAGAGGGGAAGGGAGAATAAGAGGGGTAGAGGACAAAGCTAGGACAAGGACAACCGATAAGGGACACATCAAGACAGGGATATATATATATATATATATTTTTTTTTTTTTTAATAAAAGAGGTTCAAGAAGTGACAAAAAAGCAAAGGGGAGGGGGGAAAATGGGGAGAGGAAAAAAGACAAACCACAAGAGAGGCCAACAGACACAAATGGCTGGACAGGGAGCAAGACAGACTGACAGGCGAGTAAAAGCTGTACAAGTGAGACAGAGAGGAGGGGGGGGGGGAGGGGAGGTGAAAGAAAGATGAGCATGGCGGCGGTTGTTGCTCCCAGCGGAGACGTTATGTTCGCTATGAGTCTGGGCCTGTCAGGCCATCCTTCTCTCTCCCTCTCTTCCTCCCAACATCCATTACTGCCCCTTTCCCCCCATCACCCCCCAACCCTTCTCTTTCTTGTCTTCTTCCTCTTGAAACAGTGACAACAATCAGCCCTGTTTGTTATTACTAGTGGGAAGATCCAGCCTGTCCTGTCAATCAAATTGCCCTGCCATCCCCTATCTTGAAGGATCCTGAGGAGCCTTTGCCTTGAATACAGATATTCTTGTGTGCGCGTGTGTTTTTATGGATGCATACTAAGGAGCTTTAATTGCACGTGCAGCATGACATGTTAAATTCCTAAAGTTGTAATCGGTGAAGCTTCATTGTCAGCAGGTTTTTCATTTTAACCAAAACTCCCATTTCCATCTTGCACATTTCTTATGCAAATGCTGAAAAACTGATGCTTTGCAGTGACTCAGTCCTCTGTTCTCCTTCTCACCTCTATTATCATGTCGTCTTATCCTCCCGAATCAAGAGGCTCATGTAAGGACAAAAGGACATTTGCTCCATCATTCAGCCTTTAAATCCCTTCTTATTTATCTCGCCCAAAACAACACACAAATCCACAATGAGTTTAAGACGTTACTTTTCGAGTACTTTTGTGCTAACACATAAAATGTGGCCTCTTCTTCCTCTGCCTCCATCTCTCCTGAGTGCTAAAACAAGCACCAAAGTGTTACTTGGGTGATACTTAAATATGTCTTAGGGCTAAAGTGGGATGTTTTTCAGCCGAATTCTTCACTAAAGGTAGGTGAATCAATGCTCAAGAGAGGCAAAAAATAGTCCATTTGTCTTTAGCTGAAATAATTCATGTTTATTTTTTTGCCTTTGTCCTCACAGGAGCTGCTTTCACTGCCTCTGTGTATAACGCGTCTAGAGGTTTGAGTGTGTTGTCTGGTTAAGTGAAGCCAGAGAGGACAGTTGGGGATTTACTGCACTTGTATGTGATCAATAATTCATGCTGTGTTTGCAGGGGAGACACCACAGTGCCAACTGAAGTAATCAAACGCCACACACATAGATATTTATTGTGTATCGGATGTGTGATCGTGGGTACTTATAATCACAATCATAAAGACTCCAAACTGTATTTCTACCAGTGGACCCTCTTTCAAACCTTTCCTGCATCAGTGAGCAAGAAGCTAAATCTCTACCAGCTACAGTACAGGACTGCTGCTCTATAGCTCCCACTGACCTTTGACCTCCCAGTCAGTGGAGGACACAGAATTTCTCTATTGGCATTACTGATCTTGACTAAGAATTGCTTAAAAGACCTGAGGCTATGTTAACCGATTGAGGTCTCATATACCTCTCACAAAATGTAACAATAAAAAAAAAATAAAAATAGAATACATCATCAGTATCAGAAAGTGCCTTTCCGTACAATGTCATGCTAGCAGCTCTGTGTGCTAAATGCTAATAACAACATGCTAACGTGCTCACAATGGCAATGCTAACACGTTGATGTGTAGCAGGTATCATGTTTTCCATGTTCACTATCTTAGATTAGCATTAGTAACATTTGCTAATTTCCATCAAAAACAAAAGTACAACTGAAGCAGACAGATCATAAAAATGTTACTGTGTATAAAAATTCAACCAGATAATGGCACTAGAGTAAAAGTTATGGTATCACCCACATTTTTACAACTCACTCTGAGGGTTACATTCTTTATCAAAATTGCATGGCAATCCATCCAATAGTAATGAAACTTTTTTCTCAAAACTACAACATTGAATCTTATGGTGGCACTAGAGAACAGTTTAGGATCTACTGCCATCAAGTATCCATCAAGGAGATGTTGAGATATTTCACAGGATAAGTGAAAATTTTGACCTGCCGGACCCTTGGTCCTAGAGGAAAAGTCAGGGTATCACCACAGTTATTGGGATTTATCCACTGGGGACTGTGGATATGTGTACAAAATTACATGTCAATCTATTCAATAGCCCGACAGACTGCCTAGCATTGCCTCTAGCTAAATACTGCCATGTGTGTATGTTTAATCTTTTATTTCTTTGAGATATACCTGAGGTCACAGTATTTATTTGAAACATTTAGAATCATTGCAAAGAAGGTGTCATTATTAAATTAGATTAGGTGATTAGATGAAATTTCAGTCATCCCCATAAGAGAAGTTGTGGCAGTAGAAGAGTAGAAAACCAACTAATATAACCGTCCCTAGATTCATACCTCTACCATGGCTAAAAGTATTGATCAGAACATGAAAATAGCAGTATAATTTAACATTACAACCCTTTCATCTTAATCACCTTGCAGTGCATGGATGGTCAACTCCTCTCAACCCTATTCATGTCACCTTTTTGCTGCTCTTACCAGTCTCTCATCTCCCTGCAATGCGGATCCGAGAACCACTGACCATCCACCAACCATCATCTCAAAAAACTCCCACATTATAAATCTTTAAAGACAGCACATGAGAAATGAAACAACACAGTCCCACCGTGCAGTCTCCACCGCGGTTAACTGCTGATTGTGCAGACATCAACAGGAAATAAGAGAATTTGCAACAAGGCTATTTGTATCTATGTCCTGAAATGACACGTGGACTAATTTGACGATTGTACATGTTTATATTAAATAAATCTTTGACTGCTTGCTAAAAAAAAAACCTTCCTTCAAGGGGAGGCGCAGGGGCATTGGTCCCTGCACATGCGAACAGTTGCATAACAGGGTGTTACGCTCCACACCGCTTCTCTCTGGACCCTAGAGGCAGCAAGCACAAAATATGCCTCTCTCTCTATCTTTCACTCCGGTGCGCAGAACAATAGCAGAGCAGGTAGTTTAAGGTAAGTTGGTGGTGGTGGTGGTAGGGAGGAGGGAGGGGATCTTCCTTTTCTCCTTTGTCCTCCCTCTCTTCTCATCTCAGAGGGATTTTCTCTAACATTTGCTTTCTCTCTCTCTCTCTCTCCCTGTAGTTTTTTCCCTTAGTGAAAATGGGTCACCTTTCTTCTGTCAGGAGAATGCCTGGTTAAGTATAACCTCCATATCTGTCTATGTGTGTGTGTGTGCATGCAAGGTTTTTACTGTCTAGAGGGGTTCCAAGCCCTGGAAAAGTCATGTGCAAGGACCATTTTCTGGGGCTCATTAGGGGAAAAGTTAGTTTTTTTTGGGTTGGGGTTACAGTAGGGTTAGATTTAGGTAAAAATATGGATTGGGGCTACAGTTTGACAGTTACAACTACACCACTAATTTTTCCCAAGGAGCAGATTGAAACTGAGGCTCTTAGATTGTACATTCACCTTTTAGGAATTCTTATATTGTAATTGTTGTGACATTTTTCTCACCAAACATGATGTAACAAACTTGGAAGTGCAACTTGGGATGAACCCAAAGTGCTTGGTCATGTTATGTGATTTCTGGGCAAAGACAGGCTTTGGACTTCTAATAATTGTGGATTCTGTTAATTCTGTAAGCAGCTGCTAGAATTAAAGACAGATGTTAGGTAACATGCTGTGTGATGTGAGAGGATTTGGTGTGCATCTCCATGTTCTGATTTTCATTGTTCCACCTGATAGGAAAACTCAAATCTCTTCTCCTCGATACTGGCAGTACGCATGCATGCAGCATTAGTTGGACTTTGAAGTGAGCGCACCGATGCACTTCAAACAAGATCTCCCACACTTTGCCGGCGTGCCAGGAGAAAAAAAAAAGGGTGGGAAAAAAAGAGCTTTTCTACGCATCCTGATCGAGTGCACTCTGATCCATCCCTCTGTCTCTTCATCTATTTTCCATCTACCTCTCAAATCTGTGGCGAGGCTCAGCTGCTTCTCTCAATGTGAAACTGGCAGGAAGCTCTATATGAGCTCTTTCATGAGATAGCGCAGAGACCGTGGAAGAGTTTCATGTACAGATACTTACGGATTTTACATAGAGTTTCAGATGTCACCAAAACACACTGAAAATCAATTGTTACAGTACAGTGACTGAAGTCTAAAACTGTATTAAAATATACTTAAATGTCTAAAATATTTAACATTTTTTGTGAAAAAAATTATAACTATAAATGAGCAGCTTTATCTGTTTAATTCATTTCTATAGTAGCAGAGGTGCCTTATAATAGTATTCATTTGGGGTCTTTACAAGCTTTTTGGGAGCAGAGGAATACTGTGAGATTATGCGACTGAAAGCTCCAACAACACAATTAAATGGTACTTGAATCCAGATTTTTCTTGTTAAACATTTCTATCCAATTTTATTTCTTACCGAGACATAGTGAGATCTTATCCAGCACATCTCACATACTGTGTTATATTGTATCAAGTTGTTTGTATGTTGTTGAAGTGGTGTTAAATAAATAAATGCTTATGTGGTGAGATTAAAAGTATTTTATGCCTATTTAAATGTAGAGATAAATTTGACCAACCAGGCATACAAGTAGAGACTATTCACTTTTTGAAAGCAACAAATTTCATTAAAACAACAAGTTTCATCATTTTAACCTTTGAGTTTGTTCTGTTAAAAATAAACTCATCTGACTGATTAAAGAGACTTGATTATGAAATTATGTGGTGAATTGAAAATTTTGCTTTTACAGCATTTTCTTCATTTTAATGAGGTGAAAGACTAATTCAGTTTGTTTGAAAATTCATATTTTCTTTAAGTGCTGATCATTTCTATGTCATAAAAACTTTTGAAAAAAATAATATTATAAAACACATTTATTACGAATAAAGGCTAATGAAGGCAATCTGCTACAGTATGAATAAAAAGTACATCAATTTTTCTGGTTTGTACTGGATTGGTTTAATCTAAATCAAGCTTATCACACTTGAATTAAAAACTTTGGAGCATCTTTGTCATCATTTTTTCTATTGTTTGCAATCTTATTTAAATTACATTGTGTGTGTGCGTAAATTACAGTACAGATTTTAGCTCTAATATCAGAATATATAATAAATAATGTGTTTCATGCTGAACATACCGAAGTGTAGAGGTAGCCCTCGCTGTTCATGGCAACGTAGAGCCCCGTCTTGGTGCTCTGGATGGCCACTATCCTGAGCCCCACAGGAATCAAGTTGAACTGCACTGCAAAAAAAAAAACAGAGAGAGAGAATTGTAGTGTTACAACAATCATTCTTTCTCTTAAACGCTCACAGTTCTTCCTCATGGCATGAAAAAGACAATTGCTTTCCAGCTGTCTCCTATTTCATCCTCCCTGTTGTACAGTATATATCTGTCATAGGGCGTGGAATAGAAAGTGTGTGTGAAAAAGGAGGGAAGGAGGGATTAGGAGAGAGAGATTTAGGAGGAGGAATAAACTCTGGTTGCCGGTACAGCGGAGGTCAGACAAACCCAGGAGTGACAGTATGGAGAATTCCCCTGCTGGAGAGATAGAGAGAGCGTAGCTTAAGCAGAGAGATTTAAGAATACAGTACATTAGAGAATCTCCTGAGCCTGCTTTGAATTCATTTTCTCCGTCCCGACACAGTAAACAGCACTTTGTAATGCAGTTCGCCGAATCCGCTCCTGTGGAACCTTGGATTTCTTATGTGCATAGCTCTCCATATAAACTAACTTCAACCTGGTCACTGGAGCAGCACCCACGTTGTGTACTTGTGTGTGTGTGTGTTGGAATCTGCTATCATCAGTGAAGCTGCCTGCACATGTAATTTGCTCAGGTGCTTCTCTGTCCATGCATGCAAGTATATTTACATGAATTTCTCTACTTGCTTGTGTGTATACGGTGCATGCACATGTGTTCATCCTTCTCAGACCGTGTGTGTGTGTACCACCTAAAACAGCACTCTGTCAGACGTGACGTTGGAACTTGAGCGATACTGACAAAACGGCCTGTGGCTGCCAGCTGCTCCGTGGTCGCATTATCATCACCATGACGATAACAATACCTGAAGCAGTCGGGTTGGATGGGAAGAGAAAGAAAACCGAAACAGATGAGCTTCAGAATATTGAACACATAACAGCTATTACTAAATTATTATCATTATTATTATTATAGATAGTATTATTATCCATATTAATTCATCCCTTTTTGTTTGTGTAAAATGCCTAAAATGAAAGTTTAAATCATACTTACATAACTAACTGCCATCAAATCAGCTTTTGCATCATATTCTGGGTAAGAAATACCAAACCATGCATCATTGCAATGCACTTTGGGGCATATGTGAGTGTTTTTTCCCCCGTCCTGTACCAATTACAATCGTGTATTATAAATTGACATCATGGCTGTCAGGATGATGAATATCTTATAGAGATGAAAAAAGTCTCAGGAGCATGTTTTAGATTCATGGAGTTATTAGCTGCTATTAGACTAATCAATTTTAAATCAAAGGTTCTGCCAACATAATGGATGGAAGATTGAGTTATTAGATAAAAATAAATAAAAAAAGTTTTGTAGTTTGAGATTTTTGAGTGCATCATTTATTCGTCCTTTTCTATCAACATTCAAAGGCTCAACCAGTTGAAATCTCTGAATCTTGTTTGAAAATGGTTGAGGAAAGGTACATTTGTGAAGAAAGGATAAAAAATGAAAACTTTTATTGCCAATGTGAGTGACGTCAGATTTTACCGTCATCTCACATTAAACATGCTGTCTACTGACCATTACTCCAGTATAAAAGCAACAAAACACAGTCTAGAGACAGTGATGTGGGTCCAGTTTGAAGGTGCAGATATTGCTAATGAAAACTGCTCATGCTTCTCACCCCTCTCTCCCTCCCTCTTTTTCTTTCTTGAGGGCCCTGCTTCTATTTGCTCGATCGATCCCTGCATCTCAAACAGTCGGTTTCGCAAATGAACAAGGTGTCACCAAAGACCACAGCCAGGATGACAAATAGAGCGGGGCACACTCATCGCCTCCATGCTTCTAACCCTCCCCTCTTTCGCTTTTACTCTTGCTTCTCGCATTCTTTCATACACCAGTAGCCTCACTCTGGTGCTGGTGACTCCACAATAACCTTCTGCACATTTAGACACACCAAAATAAAACTTCTCTCTACATTTTTCATACTCTCTGTTATCCAGTCATAGCTTCAACCATAGCCTAGAGTGCCTAGCTTTCAAATTCTCCACAGGTTCAAGCACTGTGTGAACGGGGCTGTACTCCATACATAGAGTTTAGATGGTAGTTTCTTTCTTTTTTTACACTCTCCAAACCCAAAAATATAAGAGTAAAAGGTTAAGGAATGGATTAAATGGTGTGCGTTTGCTGTAATGTAAGCTGTAAACATTAGCATGTCCAGCTAATTAGCCTAATATCTATCAACTCTGCTTTATTTCCAAGGCAAAGGACATCTCAATACATATTTTTACATACATGTCCTGTGTAGTATTTCCACACAATATAGGACCCAGCCGGCACTGCATGAATGCTTCTGTATAGGTTAAGCTAACATCCGCGGCTCAGTCCTGATTTTTTATTGAATTTGCAGTAGTTTAAACTCTGGTCAACATATTCAAACCTATCCAAGATAGCGTTACATTTGCCACATCAGTTCTCAGCATAAGGCAAGCCGGGCTATAAAGTCAGTTTGTATAGTGGCCAAACTGTGTAATTACAACTTCCAGATATGACACAGGCCCAAAAAGCATGACAATCATGGCAAAGGAATCAGCATTTTTTTGTATTCTCGTTTAACTATCATAATTTGATCTACTTGGTCCAATAACAATTCAATTATTGTATCCCCATTCAAGTTAGCAGAGGGCTAAACTTGTTCGGACAGCAGAAATCTCTGGACTACAGAATGAGTGCTTCCCAGTAATTTCTGGGAAGCCACTGTTTTTGGCTTCATGGCCTCCAACACTAATTCTTCTAATACATTCATGGCATAGGGTCAGTTATTTCCTACTTCTCACTGTCTTTCCATTATCTTATGTCTCCCCTTCATGCCTGTCTCTCTCTCTTGGCATATATCTCTATTTTTCAAAGAGAGTTTCCTTTGTTGTCCTCAATCTAAAAAGAGCTTTGCTTATCACATGGATTGTCATAACGTTCTGCCTGGATAATAAAGGCATCCCATCTCTCTTTTGTTTTTCCCTCATCCCTCCCTCTCTCTCTTTCCACCCTTCCATATGATTCGCATTTTTCTCTCTTTCTTTGCAACAGGGGAGGCTGCTTAATTGATCAAAAGTCTTTTGAGGGAGAGACAGAAGGAGGGTGAAGGAGAAGTGGGGTTGGGAAATGAAAGGGAGGGAGGAGGGTGTTGCCAAATCAATCCCACAAGTCAATTTGTGGCTTGAGATCATCTGCACAATAAATAAACAAGGAGAAAGTGGAGATGGGATGGGGAGGAGGAAGAGGGGTGGCCGAGCAGAGGGACGCAGTAGCAGGACACAGAGTTAAGCTGTGCAGAGGGCATCTGCAGGCCTGCACGCTGCGCTGCTGCTCTGCAGTGTTGTATTGTGCCGCCCAGTTGGTCTCCACTGGAATGAGAAGAGGATTATAGTCATCTGTGAGAAGTCACACAGAGTTTAACTTCTGGACAGACACTGGACGCTCTTTATTCTCTTTCCTGTGTGAGTGAAGCTGACTGGATAAGAACAGTGTGATGCCATAGTTGCTTAGGCATCTAAAAATTGACTTATTCATGCGTTATCTTTCTAATGTTTTTTTGTTGAATCAGCCGCCGAAGTAAAATTACCGTTATTGGACTAATCGATTTTAAGACCTCTTTGTCGAGAATGACCTGAAAACCAGAGGTGATCAGTATGCAGGCAACATTACAAACTCCAAACCTCCTCTGAATTATCGGTAATAAGGTCACATGTGATGGATGGCGGAGTCTCGCATGCGTTCACCTCATTAGGCAACTCATGGCAGTTGTATGATTACACATTTGAGGTTGCGTGAAGGTTAAAAATAATCAGAATTAACAGTCATTAACAATAAGTCGGAGCTCTTATAAGTTCAGATATAGATTATAGGTATACTTTATTGTCTCTTTACTTATAATGGCAGGTTTAATCTGTCAAGAATAATGAATGATCCAAACTGAAAGCATAACCTACTTGGCAAGATAATATGATTAGTGTACACAATGAAAAACTGGTTAAACCACATTTTTCCTCATATTTAAAAAGGCCTGACACCTACATCCTGAAACAAGACAGACCACTGCTGCTCTGGGATCAGGAAAATGACACTTGAAATAATTAAGTTGTAGGAAAACAAGGTGATTTGCATTCGTGCGTCTCCCTCCATTCACGCGCTGTCATCGGCGTTGTAAAAAAAATGAGGTTTAAAGACTCAATAGTGTATTAAATGACTTGTAGCTGTGCTTCACGCCTGATTTCCCTGGTGGTCGATGACTCTGATGACAAGACAACTACCTTCACTTCCCTCTTATTTAACTTCTACCTCGTCCCCATGGCTTCCCTCTCCATAACTGATTTCTCCATGCCTTTATCTGTCTTCCTTTTAGTCCATCTGTCTTTCCTCTTTCTTCCTCTTCTCTTCTCTTTCCCTGGTGCTTTCTGTCTTTTTGTGCCTCCCTGTCATGAATTAACAACCTTTTTCTTATCTCACTGGGTTTTTTTTTTATACGTCTCTACATTTGTCTTCCTTATTTGTTCCCTTTCAATTCCCTCATCGCCTGCTGTCGGTTCTCTCCGTCCTGTGAAACCGATACTTTTGCATCTGCGTCCATTCATCTTTGTCCTATTTTACCCCGCAGCCTTATCTGTCTGTTTCTTCATCACTCTCTCTTTCTCGTCTCCGCCTCCTCCTTTTTCTGTATCCCCCTGCCATGTTTCTGTCTGTCCGTACTTTTCCTAGTTTTGGTATTCCTCGTCGCTCTTCTTCTCATCCTCACCAGCCCCCCTCTTGTTCTCCTTTACCTTCCTCCTCATCTTGGCTGAGGACGTTTTTTTTGCTTTCGATGTTCACATTTTTCCCCCCTCCTTGAATGCAGCGGCTCGTACACGCAGCTAAGTTTCCCTCATCCGCCTTTCAAGTCTTTGAATTTCTTTTTTTCCACTCTCTGCCCTCTGTGAAGGAGCGTTATCGAGTACTGGAGAAAGTTAGACAGACAGAGCTAGATGGAAGGGGGAAGAGAGAATGAGAGCAAACTTGTTCCAGAGCAAAGAGACAGATAAGTACAATTTCCCTCCAACAGTGGGAGATGGTAATTACAGTGGATAAAAGTCAGAAAATCAAGCTCCTCCTTATGGCTTTCCGATGTACACACAGAGTCAATACAGCTTTCATCTCCCTCTGTCTGTCTGAACTTCTCTTTCCTTCTTTTTTTCCCCCCTCTCTCCACTTCTCTCTTTGTCTGTAAAACTGTCTGTTTTTCTTTCTCATCTCGGGTCCCTCTCGCTTCTTTTCCTCGCCTTGATACGGAGTTCCAAAAGAGACCAAATCCAGTGACAATCACAGCAGCCGCTCGCTCAGTGTGTTTATTCTCTTGCCGCTTTTCTTTTATGTGTTCTTTAATCTTCCTTAAGCTCGTGTAAGATCCTTCCATGTCTGCTTCTTAATCTGTATGTTTAGTGACAAAACCCTCAAAATCTTGCTCGGTCTCCATCTCACTGCTGTTTCTGCTTCACGTGTGGTTTAAAATGACTATTTTCTCTAGCTTCTTCTTACTATGAACACAAAATCATCTACAAAAGTTACTTCAATACAGCTCAAATTACTTCGCTTGAGTAATTTCTGTATTTTTGTTATTATGTCTGCTCTTATTACTGGTTAGAAGTGGGCTCAGTTGGAAAAATGCACCAATCAGAGTGTAGCAGCATTTGAACAGTTGTGTGGTTGTTTGCTTTTGTTACCAGCACTGTCAATCAAATCTCTAAATAAATAATAAGTAAGGATTTATTTTTGTCACAACATTGATTTTGATTGTTGTTTATTTAGTCATGAATATTTGATGTCATATTAAAATATTTAAGATCTGTACTAGAGTTTTCAGGGGATTTAAAGCAGTGATTTCTAACCAGGGGCAGGGCGTCCTTCAAGATATTTATGAGGGGTCACAACAAAACATTTATGCTACACAAAATTATATTCATCAGATGTTACTAAAAATCTTTTTTTTCTTTGTAAAATATGGAATAAATAAACTTTTTAGGTCTCTATTATAAAAAACATAAAACGGATAACCTACTCCCATCTCACTATTTAAAGTCTTTTAGTGTGTTTTTCTTTTTTTATCTACCATATGCTTCCACTGACTGCAGTATGTTCAGAAAATCAGACACTTCATTTGAAAGAGTCATATAAAATATTCTACACTTGGTGGCTTTAATAGCATATCACGACAAATATGCATGTAATGAAGTGCAGAAATCATAAATCAATGTTTCTAAATTCATCACCACGCATATCTAATCTAACTTTGATGAAGTTAAAAGCAGAGACATGTACTGTATATTTCGAGGTCTCTACAGGCTGCATTTCACAATGGAGTGAAATGAAAGGAAACATATGGACGCTTAGAGGTTATGAAACAGCATTAAAAATTAAAAATCTACATGGTACTTAAGTATAAGTGATTCATGGTAAAGTGGCTAAAACATGGTATAGTCCTTTAACAGCACCTTCTCCAGTGAATAGATAATAAATCTCATCTCCCTCACCATCCTCTCCCAGCTTTATTACATAACAACCTGGAAGAGCCAAGAACGGGGAAGGAGAGAGGAGGGGGATGGCAGCTCCTCTGACCTCCCACCAGAGGGGGGAGACACAGTGATTGAAGAGCCATCAGCTGCGTGCCAGCTGCTCCTCCTGCTCCCCATCGCTCCCTCCCATCCCCTATCTTTCTCTCGGTTGTCCTCGCGTTTTCCCATCTCTCTTCCACTGACAACGCCTCTTTCTTCCCTCTTCTTTGATCCTCTCATTCTCTGTTTCCATCCCTTTGTCGCTTTTTGCTTTAATATGCAGTCACTTCCAGCTCTGTGACAACTTCCTAGTTATGAAGGCCCTGAGGGGACTTGGTAAAAAAAAGAAAAGAAAAATGTGATAAAAGTATTGCGAAGCCATACAAAAGCCACTCTAGTCACTTTTTGTTCCACTACATCCCCTCAGGGCTTCCATTCCCTTTTTCCAACTTTTGTCCTTAATCCAACTTTTCCCTTCCATGTCTCGCCTTTCCCACATGTTTCTGTCTGTTATAGAACCAGGAGGTGAAAGCAGCTGCTCAGGGTCAGGCATCCCAGGAAGAGAGGTGACATAAGGGAGGCAGAGATGTATCTAGTCCCCTTGTTCCTCCATGTTCCCTCCTGCCCCCTGGAGGTCATTTGTTCAGTGTCATTACACCAGGTCACATCAGGTCACAGGTACAGGCAGAGAGAAAAGTCAGGGTCAAGTGGGAAGAGAGGGGGGTGAGAAAAAAAGGGATGGAGGAAGCCATCCTGAGGGAGGTCTTTTAAAGGTCATCTGTACTTTAGAGAATGTATATGTTTTAATTCTTTAAATTCTATTTATGTCAGAGTATTTTTTTATATGTGTGCACACAAACACGACTTTTGTGCAGATCAGTCCATCAAGGCGAGGGCCTCAGATATGAAGCACCGTTGCTCCCTTAATTATTCATCATGTTTGCTGCTGATCTGGCACTTTATTTTTTGGTCTTCTTGGTGTGTGGTGTATGTTACAGTGGGGTGCATAATTACTGTATGCACATGCATACACATATTTTTTAGGAGGCTAGAGATGGAAGGGGAGAGAGAAGTGACACCAAATACATGTTGCATTGAAGTTGCATGCCTCAGGATTGTGATGTAGATCAGAATAGAGAATGCCAGTGTATTTTTTCACATTGTCTATTTATGCAGAAAATACAAAAAGCAAAAGATAGTTAATGTTACTTATGATATCATTTTATTAATCTCAATGCAGGAGGGTAAAAGGGTGCCAAACGCTGTCTGAGGAATAAAATGGCACTTTGTGAAATGATGTAATGACAAAGACATGTTTTCTCCGTGTTTATAAGTAAATTAGTGCTGTTGGACCAAATCTTGTTTTGTTTTACAGTGCAGAATCCCTCCCATCCCATCCTTATTTTAATGTCCAATCTATGCATTGTGAGATATCCCCCTAAACAAAGTCTGCAGAGTTGTTGGACTTACAGAAACTGTGCGTAAATTGCTCGAAAAGTCAACCTCATAGTGCCAAACACTTGCCAATTTTGCAGTGGAACAGTCCGAACTTAGAACCCAATTTACACCTTGGATGAACATGTAATCTGTAAATGGATATCAGAGCAACATGGGATAATGTAAGGTGTAAATGTGTTCAGAATGCATTGTGTTTAGAATGCGACCGGCTCACCCCAAGATCACACGTTTAGGTGGTCTGTCTCACATTGTGATTGGATCTCCGGCAGGTTTGAATGCAATTTATAGAGCGTGACCGTATAATTAAGAACAAAAGCCTTCCAGCAAGTTGAAATGCCAGATTAAGAAAGCTAGGCAAAACCTTCAAGTAGTAGCAAATGTAAAAGTCCTCTATTCCTCTGTAAGTCTACAGCACTGCTTCCCTTGAACATGGAATACAGCATGGTTGTTGACAAGTCTGCCAACCCCACCTAGCTAGTTGGTATATTGAGGTCCGATCCCAATGAGTGGAATCAAGATAAGTGATAATGGACAAGTGGGTAGAATCAAGAAAAACGAGCACTTAATAATACCAGCTGTAAATGCAAAGACCTGTGGATTGGATGTCATTATCCAGATAATCATCAGATCATTTGTTCATACCAGGTGTAAATGAGGATTTAATGAGAGGAGCCATCAAAGTCTGTCAGCTTAATGTAAGACACTGGTACCGGATCTTTTCAATCATCCACCATGAGATAAAATTCTGGTCCAACTTTGACCTACCGTACTGAGCCTCTTCGTGCACACATAAAGAAAGTACAAGAAGAAATGGTAGCTAAGTCCTACCTCATGAGAAATGACAGCCATCTATTGCACTCCATACCTTATTATTGCTAGTAGAACTATGCAATTACAAAAATAACATTCAAGTTGTAAAAACTGTAATTATTCCTCAAAATTTTCATCAAGGACTAATTAGACATAACTGTCTCACACAGGAGGGGAGAAACATGAAAAACAAAGGTGAGTAAATTACAAAAGTGGAATGATAGATTACCAACTGAGACCCAGTCTTGAAGAGGGGCCCTGTATTACAATCTATTTTAAAGGACTATATTTAAACTGATATTTTGCCTACACAAAGTGCATATATTTAATAAGCAAACCTGGGGATCAGCTCATATTTGCCCCCCAGGATCCCCAAGCAGGTTAATCCGGCCATGAGAAAATGGTCAGTGACGTCCTTGACAATATCAAGAAACAAATTGTTCATGCAGTTTTTACAATACAAGATATCTAATGGCTGTAAAAGGCAAAAAAAAAAAGAGAAGAGATGTTAGGGGGGAAATTGAAGCTATGATTGAAATGGAGTGAAATTGAAAGCTGTAGAGTTTCAGGCCCATTTGCATTATACAGTAAAAAGTCTCTTCTCCCAAGGAGACTACGGAAGATAAGCCTGACAGTCTGCTCCACACACACACACACACACACTCAAGCACACATACCTACGCAGTGTGCTCGGGTACATGCTCACACAGCTATTTCTACCCTTTCAATATTCTGTGCAGCCAGGTAGATGATTGTGCTGCTGATTGATACTCGGTTACAATGATGTCAATCACTCAACGATTTCTGCATGAATGAATAAATAATCCCACTCGGGTAAAAAGTGCACAATTTATGAGTTTTATGGGACTTACCTGTCAAACCCTCCGCACTGTCCCCTGAGAACTCAAAGAACCCAGGACAGCATTAAACCAGATCCCGGGATTGATGGAATTATAGTTGTTATAAAATGAACCGTAAGTCAAACCCACGCAAACACTTTGCAGGTGACCTCCACTTTAATGCCCCCCAACACACCGGGAGCGCTGTTACGCAACGGCAGTCTTTACATCCGTCTGGAAATGAGCCCTGTTCGCCTTCGGATGTGCCCCGCGGTATTATGCGGCGAATATTTCAGATTCGACATGAGAATGTTTAAAGTTCAGTGTGTGGCGATGTTTGCTTCAGTGTAGGTGTGCTGTTGTGTAAGAGGGAGAGGTGAAAGCAGGTCTAATCAGTTACCGGAGCTTTCTGGAGGTGGTGTGGGCCTCATTTAACCAAAACAGCTGTGAATGGAGGATGCATTACCTTGGTGGTATATCTAATACGTTTTTTTTCCCCCAATATTCCAGGAAGTTTATATCGTCTCATTTAGAAAGTTGTCTTGACGAGATTTACTACAATCTGCAGACACAACTGTGAGTTTCTGATCAGCAAACATAAACCTGAAAATGTGAGTTACATAAAACATACAGTTAAATTTACTTTCCAGGACAAACGCCAAGGGAACACCTCACAATAAAATGCCTCAAGGTTAAAGCTCAGTTCTTTTAACCCGCTGCTGCCACAAGTATTTTAACATCTCAATGAAATGCTGAAATACAAACTTTACAGAGGGAGAGTGATTTTTTTCCTCCCCCTTCCTCCCAGTAGACTGTAAATCCAAAATTGTGCTAACTTCATGTTTTCCATTCAAACTAGTGTTCTGAGAGAAAAAAAAATGCTGTGTTGCCACGTCAGGGATATCCTATAATACAATATTGATCTCTTTGGGAGGGCTGGAGGGAGTCCAGGAACCCATGGGATATGATGTTGTTGGTCAGTAATCACCCAGGTGATGACCCCTCGGAGGGTGAGGTGTGTGTTAACATGGTTGTGATGGTGTGTGTGTGTGTGTGTGTGTGTGTGTGTGTGTGTGTGTGTGTGTGTGTGTGTGTGTGTGTGTGTGTGTGTGTGTGTGTGTGTGTGTGTGTGTGTGTGTGTGTGTTCTACATATTTGTACATATAAATGTATATATTTCTACATTTCTTTTCAGGTTTCATTATCAAAGGGATATTGATACTGTAAGCCAATACCATTTAAAAGCCCTAGAGATGTACTAGATTGTTTTATTGTACCTTTCATTTGACAACAAAGTGGCAGCTGTTTGACTTTTTATCTAGAAACTGAGATTACAGGAAGCAGCACATTTGGATTTAACTAATCTAAGTGATGATTTACGTTTAGAAGGACTGTAAATATTCTATCACAATCATAATGTCATACCCACATCTGTGCCTGAGATGAGCAGGGATGTCAGGAACATCATACTACTGGCTGCTTTAGTACAGACATCTATTAAAACACACATACATCTATAGTACGTGGTTAACACACACAGATTAGTTATTCATTCACACAAGGCCTGTGACTTAAAGGTCAGAATGATTGTAAGCAAAACAATTAAAAACATGTGTTTGAGAAACTTCATCTGTGCCAGGGATCTGCTGTGATATATATTACGTGACGTTAACAAATCCCATTTAGCTGGCGCTCACCCAGAGTGCCTCGCCAAGCGTGCATACATTTTCAGCTTGATTGATCCTAGTGTGAATCAAACCAGAAAGCATGGCGGTGTTATTGTGCATTCATGTGCTGTCGGGATCAGATATACGACTGTCCTACCAGGAAGTCCCTCTTAAATGTCCTTTGGCATGTAAGCAAGGGAATCTCCCAGTGGTGCATGTACTGACTGAGCTATAAAATACACACCTTCATCTAGCTGACAAGTTCTGTCTGTGCGTATGTGTGTGTGTGTGTCTGTTTGATCGTTCACTTACAGAAGGAGCTGCTTTCGTCCTTTGTGCCTTCCATGGTGCCATCCGGCAGCATCTGGAGGTAGAAGCCGTGTCTGCAGTAGAGCCGCGTGACGATGCCCTTCAGCTGGGGCTCTGTGGAGCAAACACAGGGTTAAACACATGTTAGCATCCAGGAACACACACATGCACTCTTGTCACTCCACATTTATGAATACACACATATACAATACCTGTGACCGTGCACATTGACTAAACAAGAGGAAGGTCTTGATATTTACACTGCGAAATAGTCAAACAGTGATGTGTGTGTGCTATTGTGTGTCTGACTGTGGCCTTCAGCAGGATTGATGGGACGTCAGTGTCTGCTAAAAAGAAGCATCTTTCACAGACAGGTTCAAGTGAGGGAGGCAAGCTGTTCATTCTGTGTACGTGTGTGGGTGTATGTGTATTTCTGTTTATGTGTGTGTGTGGAGGGAGGGAGGTGCGGGGCTGTTATAAGTTGTCACTTTCAGGGACACAAACCAGACTTTAGACCAGTTGATTGGGGACTGCTTGTGCAAGTGGGGACAAAAGTCATGTTACCAATTGGTAAAACCCTGATTTTTGGGTCAGTGGTTAAGGTTAGGGTAAGGGTTACATTTAGGCAAGTACTGGTTATAGTGAGGGCTAGGGTAAGTCTCCAGGAAGGGTAGTCTATGTAAATACCCATGAAGTGACCTAAGTGTGTGTGTGTGTGTGTGTGTGTGTGTGTGTGTGTGTGTGTGTGTGTGTGTGTGTGTGTGTGTGTGTGTGTGTGTGTGTGTGTGTGTGTGTGTGTGTCTGTGTATGTGTATATGTGTGTTCTTTGCTCTTGCTTTTGAGGTGTTGGGTACATGTATGAATCAATGTTTAACATCATATCTTCAAACTGACCCGACAACACTTGAATCACTATTGTCACTGACTGAATCAGTAGTTTTTAGCAGGGGAACTGCTCACTGGTGAGAGCACAATTGTTAGCTTATCCATGGTACACAGTATGTTTCTTTCTCGTTAAAATCCTTTTTTTTAAGATTGATTTTTGGGCATTTTTTGCCTTTATTTGAAAGTACTTGACATAGAGGACAACAGGAAACAGGGAGACAGAGAGGGGAATGACCTGCAGCAAAGGTATTTTGCTGGAATCGAACCACGACGCTGCCATTATGTGGGATGCGCGGTTACCACTCGACTACCAAAGCACTCCGTTAAAATCTTATTTAAAGGCCTCACAACCCACAAACAAAATCACAATGTGATAACTGCTGCATACAAGTGTCTGCTAAGCTTTTAAATGTTAACATTTCCATTGCGAGCATGTAAGCATGATGTTAGCATTTTGTACTGGACTGAACACAACAGCTTGAACCAGCATCAAACTGAATGCAATACTGAACTGAAAAATAACATGGTGACATGTTCATTTACTGATGTACGAGATCTGTGGATTACTGCAACTGTCTCTTTTTTTCGTGGTCACAAAGAAAGCAGAATCATGGGATGCTAACTGCTTAGCTGTAGATTGCTAATTAGTTGTATCAGCCAACACTAGTTTCTTGCCTGTATGACTGCTAGATAAGTCTAAGGCTTTTCACTACCTAATTGCAGTTAATTAGGCTGGACATAATACAAATAGGAAATATGTGGTGTTAATTGTAGGATACTAATTTGTGTATTTGAAGTAATAGATAGAAGTAGCTTCTTGAAGTCAGCATGTGCGACAATAGCTAAGTGAACCATGAATGACAGTGGTTGCAACTGATGCCGTCAGCAAACCTATACTATAATGTTATATATCATATCTTTGCAATGCTGGGTTCAGTTATTTAATAGGCTACAGTTGGAAGTCAATAGGCCTGGGTTTTTTGTAGTTTGTGTGCAGTTATTTCTGTTAGTAAGTTGTGATAACTTCACTTTAAAAGGCACAAACCATCATGGCAGTTACCTTGAAATACGACACACGAGTTGCTTTTGAGACTTAAATGCTTTATACAATAAAGAGCAGAAAGCTCAACTGCTTGCAAGCGAGTTGGAAGAAACTCAAGAAACCCAAGAACAACTTCACTGTCAAGCTTTAAGTTTAAAGGGGACCAAAATGATAAAAGTGTCCTGTTATTTAGTCATTTAAAAGCTTGTAATATGGGTTTTCATCAGCAGTAACTTAACAACTCTGATTCAGCCGCCACTCGGCAGGCTTCCAGAAAGCTGGCCAATCAAAACAGGGGGTTGGGGGCTTAAAGAGACAGGAGCGGAGACTGCCTGTTAAGAGACAGAGGCTGAACGGAAGGGCTGCATTAAGGGCCAGTATAAGATAAAGAAATAGTTTTTTTTAACTGTGAATCATGCAAAGGTTCTCTGGTGGAGTCCCACAATAAAAATATTAAGCTGGAAGTCAGCATAAGAGGTTCCATTTAATAAAACATATCCTATCGTGTTTTCCTGTCGCCATTTACTCCATGCACATAGAGGCATTGAGTAAATGACGACAGTTATTCGATGAGCCAATCAGGCAGTGTCATTTTCTGCCAACACTCTACAAATAAGTTGATGTGTCTTCCTCTAAGCTCTTGTGTGTGGGTTTCTTTTTCTCACGCTGCACACGCATGACTGAGAGGGCCTCTTTCACTCCAAAGTGCTGAGGAAGACTAAATAGTGGATCAGAAGGAATGTCAGAATGCTGAAGTGTTTCCACAATCAACTTTTAATGAGAAGCATCAAATATGGATGAGGACAGAGAAGTACGGGGGCAGCTGGCAGTTGGCCTTGAGTTGACAGCAGGAGTGTGAGCAAGGGAGAGAGAGAGAGAGAGAGAGAGATTAACTATTCACGAAAAACACAAGAAAAAAAAGAAGCAACACAGTATTTTTATATTTTAAGGAATTTTCTACAAATTAAGATTCATTGTTTTACTTCTAATGAAGTCATTCAACATAGGTCCCATTTGTCATATTGACTTATTTTACCTGCATTCTGTGATTCAACAAAAAGATACAGTACTTTACCTTTAATGTGCACCCTAGTGATTTACTATTGCACTCCCAAAAGATGGGGGAACTGCAAGAATTGGTGCAGCAGAGTTTTACAATATATAATATTTATCTCCTTTTTAAAGCTGAGTGCAGGACTTTTGTCTTCACCCTCTGGCACTCCAGGTCTAAGCCATGCTACCCACATGGCACTAGGGATCACAGTGTTGGTCAGTCAGATAGTTGGTCCATCGCTTTGGTCTATAGTCATGCTCGTGCCAATACTTCATACTAGTAAATCTACTGTTATACAACCAATTTATTTTTAATTCTTCTGGTTACGATCTGTATGGTGATTTACAGTAGACGCAAAACTAGACACTCCCTGCCTGGTAAACGTGTGTATGTTTATCTACTAATTGCTTGAACAACTAGAATTATCATGAATTTGGCAAACCGACGAAGTGAAAGTGACAAAGAATGTCAAGATAAAAATGTAAAATAAATATTGAGGTTTTTTTGTTGCAAAGCCAAAACGTCTTTTTGAAAACTTCAAAGAGTTTTGGAATTGAAGCTCATTAGGTTTTGAGTTAAGCCTTAATGTGAATTAGTCAAGTGTGTAATCCTGCCTTGCTGACCTCATACTGACAGTCTGACACAACATGTTTCAGTGCTTTTCATTGGAGGCTCTGACCTTAGCGGGGAGATGGAGTTGCTGTAACTACTAAAAGATAAAAGCCCATCCATCCATCATAGGCTGACCAGACGCAGGGAGGTCAAATGTGGAGTGTGGTAATCTGTAATATCCTGAGTGTTAATCCCAAATTAAGCCTCAGGCCACACACCAGGCCATGTGCTGCTTAACACATCTGCCACAGTGCAGTGCTGAGCTGAGCAATAAACACAGAACGGCGGCTGATGTTGACCTTTAGCATGACTCCGCCTCCGTATATCCCTGTTTGGTAACGACGCTGTGATCCAAAACATTCAGTGGAGAAGCTGCTCAGACACGAGAACATGTAAGACTTTTGGTCACACGGCCAACATATACTCATGCACGGCATCTCTTACTCAATCCATGTAGAATTTGCTTCTAAAAGTAGGAGAAATGGCCTTGAGTCATACCTGAGGCAGGGTGTTAAATCTAGGGTTTGAATGCACACTATCAAAAACAAACGCAGAACCCGAAACAGAGAGTGTAGTGTCCGGAAATCCTTTTATTGCCATGGTTGTATAAAGTATATGAAAATCCTCTTTAGTTTGACGGGAGGTCCAGATTAGAAGCATTAATGTGCTCAGCGCATGTCATAGAAACTGTTGTAGGTCTTTTATGTAATGATCTAGTGAAATTTTGGCACCGCAGAACAGCTTCATGGTCACCAAAGGCCCTCTAAAAAACATATGAATAATTCTTGAGATTTTCTGGGGCCCCTGGGTTTCTCTAGGCCCCCTGAACCATGCAGAGTTTTGCAGCACCCCTGTTTAGAGAGGTTTGACAGGGGGCAAAGCACTGATCCGGGGTTAAGTCATTTAGGAGTAAAACACTGTGCCTGTTAGAGCCAGCAAATAGGTTTGAACCAAAGGCGGCTTTGAAATCTCACAATGACATTTTGGGATTAACAGTGCCAATTGAAGCATGTTTATTTCAACTGTTTTTCCCCTAGATTACAGGAACACAGACTGTCCCTTAGAGTTTTACCCTTGGCAGAGTGGAAAGGCGTTTGAAATAGCATTAAGACCACGGGACTGAAACAAACGCACGCTCGTGTGGACCTCGATCACACTGTCACATTAGAATCTACCATGGGAATGTCACAGCGTCAGCCAACAGACAATACATCTGTTATCAAAGCGCATCATATCCTACGAGAACATGTGGCGGCGGTGTGAGGAGGATTTGAGCTGGTAATCCCGAGGACATTCAACACCAATTATGGAGTGACCTTAATAAAGAGCAAGACTAATTTCACATATTAAGAATTTCAACCATTAAAGTCACCCTGAACCCTCCGGCTGCCCGACGCCCCGAGTCGGATGACAGCTGGGCAGCAGCTAGTGTTATTTTCACCCCCATTGCACACTGCAATTCTTAATGTGTGTGTATCTGTGTGTCTCTGTGTGTGTGTGATGTGATGGACACCTCCAACAGAATGGGCTTGGCTGAAGAAGCAGTGCCGGTCTGCCAAGGACAATCTCTGTCTGTCTGTCATCACACACTCACACATAATATTGGTAGATGTCTTTTTTGTCGCCTCATCCCTCTCTCTTTTACTTTCTCCTCTCAAGTGTCCTCTCATCATTTACAGCCAGTCAAGTGGGCTTTTTTCATATTTGTTCAAGTTAGCATTTAAAAGCCCATTCTTCACTTCTCCCCTTTCTCATCAAGGAACCAAAGGAGCGATGCAGAAAGAAGAAGGATAAAAGTGATGTTTTAGCATTTAGAGTATCAAGAGCTTAAGACACTCTGCTGAATGACTGACATGTGAGGAAGAGGAGGAGGAGGAGCACATGATAAAGGAGGGCAGTGAATGTCTATGATTGTCCCACTCTGATTTTATATGTCTCCCACAGGTTGTCAATTCACTTCAGTAGCAGCGGGATACACTGAAGACTTGATATTGATGTTTCATTTAGCCGAGCGCCGTAATTCATATTTTCATTCCAGGCACTAAAATCTGTCAAACAACTCGAAGCCGATGGCACTGCGACAATAACTGATTATTATACTTCCATCTGTTTGTCGGGGAGTCGTCTGAAGCGGTCTCCCTTCAGTCTGTGTCAGCACAGATGCAGTCAAACTCCAGGGAGAACAGATGTGCTCCATCACTGACGCCAATGAATTATGGTCGTTGTAGTTCGCTAACTGTTTTGGGAAAAAAAATAAAAATAAAAAATTGCATCTTGAAAACTTCATCAGGGAGAATCAGCAGCTTCATGCAGCGCAGCACCCGGAATGAGCAGACAGCATCCTGATGTAGCTGAAGAAATATGGTGATACTTTACCAAGAGTCATATACTAGACTTCAGAAAGAATAAGGCAGCAGGAATGATCTAAAAAGAGTGAAAGAGGAGTGACAAACTAAATATTGGGATGACCCACAGTTGAAGAACATGCGAGATAACATTCAGCCTCATTGTTTAGTTTTTTTGAAAGTGTCCCCAAACTGTTGAATGGTACTGTAGATAATAATCCTTACATATTACTAAGGATGAAAAAACCAAGACGACCCCTAAATGCATCCCCTGACAGTAAAACCATCAACAGCAGATACCCAAAGCCCTGTCTATGCAATGAACCCGATACCACTCACTATAAACCTTCCATGTGCCTTGGTTGACCCGACAACCAAATGAAACAGTCATTACACAACTATCAAGTGATATTCATGTTGCGTTCAAAGTTTTTATTCCTCAGAAATAGTCTAACTCTCACCTGGTATCACAGTAGTACTACAATAGTAATGGTTCATGGTAAATGGGCTGCACTTACAGAGCGCCTTTCTAGTCTTTCAACCACTACAAGCCATACTCCCCCATTCACGCACGCACTCACACAATGATGGCGGCAAGCTATCACACAGGGTACTGGCACAACCATCGGGATTGATTTGGGGTTCAGTATCTTGCCAAAGCACACATCGACAAGTGGATTGGAGGAGCTAGAAATCAAATCACCAATCTTCCGATTAGTGGACGACACATTCTACCTCCTGCGCCAACACCCCCCCATCTCTAAATAATCATATTTCAGTCTAGATTTACCACTTTTGATTTTAATCACTAGTCTTGACTAAACACGCTGACACAATTATGTACATAAAGTAAAATTATAACCTTTCTGACAATGTTGACAAAAGTCGAAAGTGTACAAGCTTCGTAAAAAGAAAAAATTATGGCAGCTGTTGTATTGGGTGGCATTAGATTGAAGAGATTTCCTAATAAAAAATCTTGGTGAGTGTACGTGTAAATATATTAAATAAACTACTATATATATGAGAGTGGTTGTTACGACTCTTTTGGAGCCCTTCAAGATCAACTTGTTTATTACCGTATAATTTACTGTATTCCAAGTAAAAGATCCACACTTGAACATGGGTAGATATCTCAGATCATACTGTATAGTTTTAGCATGGGGTATGTAATAGGATCACAGACTCGGTTTCTCCTTGTTGCAATGAAGATGATGCAACAGGAAGCTTTTACATCGATGTAAGGGTATTTCTTTTCCCTTCTGGATTCGCTGAAGAAGAAAAACATGTTTGAAGTGATTTTTTACATCACCTTCCATTCGTTTGAACATGAAGGAAGTCTGGAAAAAAAACTGCCCTCTGCCGTGTTCGGTCTCCCAAATATTCAAGTCTGACAAAAGAGTGGCTGATTTGTTTTTGGCAAAGCACGTTAATATCTTAAAAAGTAATTACTTGTCGGTGAAACTTGCCTCGGAAAGCACCTCTAGCATTTGACACCAGCAGACCTGCAGCCTCCCCTGCGCGTTCCGCTGGTGCTGCAGAGGTTCTTTCTGTCCATTCTTTAAGCCGTCGAGCGGAATTGAATAGGCATATTGTAACACAACACTCTCAGTCAACTGGCTGACAGATTGTTCTTTGTGCTGCCTGACAGGTGGAAACAAAAGCGCAGTTGAATTTTTTCAAGTAATTACTCCTCGAGGCCGTGCAACAGAGCAGCGGTAATTTACAGTCGCATGCTGTTCATGCAGTAACAGAGTGGAATGTTTCCGGTCTTTGCCTGCACTGTCCCCACTGTATAACACAGGAACATGTATGCAAACTTGAAGTAGCTCATGTGATTTCCTCATGTCTTTCTTCATCAGCTGGTGGACAGAGGTCATTCCAGTGGATCTCCCTCTCGTCAAGTAATAGCAATGTGGGCAAATTCCTGCTTTTCTGCTGCTTCTGCTGCTACTTAACATGCCATGCCTCTGCACGCCGGTCCCCTAGAAACACTTCTAAGCTTTCTCCGGAGTTAATAAGCTTGTTACTCCCCACTGATTCTAATATTGTCTTTCTCACCACTAGCACAAGGGCCTGAAGCTATTAATCCATGGACATATGGATTTTACAACTGCTAGTATTTCATCTCCCAGCATTTATTGCATCCAATGTGTAAACGCAGCCACAAAAGCAGCAACACATCCTATATTGAATATGAGAAGCACTGACTTACCAAATGCTTCAAAACATCTGGATTCATGAAGAGAGGGAGCGTCAAGTGTTCTCATACTTTCATATTTTGCCGTTCACATTAAGTGAACAGCTAAATTGCATAAAATTGGGGCGCACAGTGGCCCCGGTTGACAATGAATAATAGGGATAAAGGCAGGGGGAAGCCTATATGGTAATGGCCATGTTTACAAGGACTATCAATCATCTCCAAACCACCAGCAGCTTCATTCCTCATAGGACGGAGAGAGAGACAGGGGCGGGGACGCCTTCAAAACAAACTGCTTCTCCTTCTTTCCCGTTCGATCACTTCTCTCTCTTTCTTTCTCTCCGCAGTCCAACTTTCAGCTTTTAGGAAAATCAATGGCGATGAAAGTGATGAAGTGCCACCCCGCTGAAAGTTTACCAGCCTCCCGTGTTTTTTAGGTTGTAATTAACCAATAGGATGGATGGTATGATGAGCACACAAAGCCCAAACAGAGACTCCTGAGATACTCTGGGACATATTTTCTGACCCTGGACTGGACTCAGCTGAAGAGGAGAAGAAAAATAAGTGCTTAGTGAGGGAAGATCTAGTTGACATTTGAGAAAATCTAATTCTGATGTGTCAGACTTTGTATTCCGAAAAGAGATCAATGCACCAGAGAGACTCAAGAGCTGAGGAGAGAAGAACTGCTCAAACGCAAAGGCTGTGAGGGCATTGTGTGTATGTGATAGCATTACAATTATTACATGTTGAGACTTGTAAGTGGAAGCCTTATTGTCTGCTATTCTATTTGTATTACATCTCAGTCCTTTTAATATGTCTTCAGTAGGGATCTTAGGATCTATCAGGGCTGATGGAGGCATATTTAATTAAGCATTGGTTAAAGCCAATCAATGATCGTTTCCTTGCCTCTTATCTCTTTCTTACTAGCAAATAACAGTGTTTAAAACGTTCAGGCAGCATCTTTAGTAGTCTTTTAGTCTCTTTTGGTGGTTACATTGAAATGACAAACATATGTGATCATACCAGCTGTCATAAATTCATTCCATGAGCAACTTGATGACAAAATGACACTTAAAATATGAATAATTTAAGCTTATCAGTGTTCAACAGGTTAAAACCAGGCGCTCTACTATTTTAATCAAAGCTAAATATGGTGGATTACATTTAATAGACTACACTTGTTATCAATACTAGAAAGTTATAGACTGTATAACAACCCAGAAAAGAAACTGCCATGCACTGTCACTTTAACTTAATAGAAGAATGAACTGGAATGCACTCATGCACTTTACTATATAATATGCAATTACTTACAACTGTTGCATATGTGAGAGGGGGGGGGGGTCACTTATTCAGTTATATGAAATGTCTTGTTCTTGTCTTCAGTTTGCACTTTTTGTACTGTACTGCCCTGATGACACTGCTCATTTTGTTGTACGTTGCTCTGCTCTGTGACAATGGACAATTCTGCAAAACCCCAAATTCTGTTCAATTTTTAGCACTTTTAAAGGATCATTTCAGTTTATTATAAATTATATTATCTATTTTGGACTAACTTTTAATTGGTTATGATAATATTGTGTTAACCAAAGCAATGGCTGAGATATGATAATATAGTGACATCGCTATGACAGGACAAGAGACAGGTTGTAAACAAGCCACCATGCTACATCATATTATCTTGAACACATTTGTTTATAACCTGTATGTATGTTCTGAGATCTCATGAATTGACACAGTGACTACAATGTTACTATTATGAACAGGATTGAGAGCCAAAACCATGAAAAGAGTCGAGTAGGAATAACGTGGGATTTTCCTTTACAGTAAATTAGGTATTTGTATTGATTTATTTCTGCAATACCCACCAAGATAATGATTAAGGCACAGCAAGGCAAGGTTACGCAGAGGTTGGTAAAAGATTATAGTTTGGGTTTAAAAAGAAAACCATTACCATTCACCACCCCGACCTCCGCACTCATACCTCCTGGTTTTGCTGCCAATAGGGCAAACTTCTTGCACTGCTGCTTGAACATAAATCCTGCACTGTACAGTAATGAGACTTTTACAATGTCAAAGTAAACACACCTGAATAATCACACATTGGTCCATGAGCACATGCTGGAAAAAATGTTGATTGGGAACAAGAAACCACTCAAACCAGAAGTGGTGCGACACACACATACACACACACTTATAGGTTAGGGAGAGGGAGACGTCGTGGATTAATTAGAAAAGCAATGGGTGAACTTTTTCAGTCTGTGCTCTAAAGCTTAATGATTTAAAGCTTAAATGAATGGCCTAATGATTAAGTCAGAGAGAGAGAGAGAGAAAGAAACAAAAGCAGCTGTTAGAGAGAATGAGTGAGAGAGCATAAGATAAGGAAAAGGGATAAAGAACAAGATAGAAATGGGATGAGAGGGAGAAAGAGTGTGACAAAGACAGAGGGCATAAATCAAGAAAGGAGCTGAGGTGCGGGGAGGGAGGGAAGGAGGGAGGTGTGTGACACTTTAGGAAAGCAAAAAGGAAAGATACCCTTGGGGGTTGTTGTGTTTGTAATAGGCAAACACACAGATACATGGAGACGGAGAGAAAGAAGGAGCAAAGGAATGACTGAAAGAGATAGAGACCCAGTGAGACAGCAGAACCTGGATCAGAGAGGGAACAATGAGTAAGAGGAAAAAATACTGCATAAGATCATAGAGACAGAGAAAGAAACCAAGGAAAGAAAGAGAGAGGAAATGTCAAAGAGAGAAAGAAAGATAGAAAGGGGAAGATAGAGAGAGAACAGAAGCACAAAACATTATGAGACACACTGAAGCCTGAACTTAACAGCTCCTGAAATCCAACTCTTCAGATGAACCTCCAAACTGAACAGAGACAAAGTTGTGTGTCGCAGCCTTCAAAAAGGACCCATAATAGCATTTTATGATCTATTAGCACAATGACATCATCTGTCAGTGCCTTCCCAAAACTATTTTATGGTCTGGTTGAGATTTGGTGACATTTAGGCACAAAATGATTGAGTTATGGTTAGTGGAGGATTGTGATTTGGGTAAAGAAACGACTTAATTAAAATGAAGGAACCGTCATGGTCATGTCCAGCCATCCCTCCCCTAACCCCATCCCTAAAGATTGGATTTAGCTTGTGGAACCAACACAACATTAGCTAGCATTGGCAAAGCCGCCCTTTTCACTTTACCCTGAGTTCACTGCTGTTTGACCGCACTGAGGACAGTTATAGAGGTCAATGAGGGTTAAATGTTTAATAAAATATACTATCATTTGTATTTATATAATTTAACAATAATAATTCAGTTGAATTTGCTACTTCTTGGACTGCTGGTGTTAGCATGTTAGCCATGCTAGCTCCCACAGTTTATGTTTACAACCCTTCCGGCACCAGGTCCTGCCCCTTGCTTTTGGCTAGGGTTTTAGGTTCTGAAGTGCTGTAACAATGTCCCACTACTTTTTGCTTTGTTTCAGTCAAACTACAAATTATTATTTACACAACAGCAAGATATCTATGTCAGGAAAATATAACCATGGGTTATTTTAGAGAGAGATGAGCAGTGCTCTTGTATTTTGCTCTTGAGGACAATGTTAACCATGCTCAACAGCACCTGAAGCGGTTCACGACATTCAAGGTAATGTTTTTTTATTAGTTTTTTAGGCTGTTGCAGGTTAAAAGTCAACAGCTCAATAGACTAAGGTCAGTCAAGTGGAAAATATGAAAATATTGAGGGAGGGGCAAACCACTTTTTTTTTTACAGCTATGTTGTTGAGAAGAACAAAAAAAAAAAAGTTAAAATGAATAAGGATTCTAATAGTAAGCAATAGTCATTTAGCTTAGAATACAGATAGCAAACCCCAAGCAAGGCTGTATTACCATCGGGGCAAAATGGGAAACTTCCCCAGGGCCCCAAAACATCCAGAATTACTGTGCGTCAGCTGGTGGGGGTGCTAGTTTATTGAAAATTGGGAGTAAGCATAACTAAATCTCTGGATCAACTGACATGATAAGAGCCAAAAGGTGGGTTACATTTGATCTCTGTGTCAAAACCTAGATGTAATGCTTTTTTTTAAGTTAATTTTGTGCTCATATGTCACATATCCTGTAATTAATGTGTTTAATAAAATTGAAAGCAGATTTTGGGGCCAAGTTATATTCTAGCATAGAAAAAGAGGGAGTTGCAAGTATTTGAGGTTGATGAGGGTCCATGAACATGCTCAACTTTTTCCGAAAGACAGATGTTAAGAGTTTGCAGTGGTTTACAGAATCTGGTGGATTGGTGTCTGGACTTCTGCTTTCTGTGTGCAAATCAGCACAAAGCTGATCGTGTTCTGGGGACACAGGTATAAAAATAAAACAGAACAAAGATGTGAAATAAGTCAGCGTTTCAGCATTATATCTTTACCTTAGGAAGCTCGTGTTGCAACAGAACACTGTAGAGGCCTGATCAAAGGAGAAAGAGACAGAGATAGAGAGCAGTGTGAGTCAGCCAGTGCAGAGGTTTTCACTATCCCAGGACCCTTCTTTACTGATGTTAATTACAGTAACGATCAGCAGGGAGACCCCACCCACCCAGTGTGGACCCAGGCCAGGACCTGATATCACCTGAGGGGGAGGAGGAGGAGGAAGAGGAGGAAGGACGAAGAGACATAGAGGAGGAAGAGAGGAAAGGGAGTGGATGGACAAGGAAGGAAAGGAGTGTATGGCTGAAGAAAGAACAGAAAGGGGGAAGGGAGAAGGACAGAAGGAGGTGTTGGAGGAGGATGGAGGAAGGAAGGAATAGGAGGTCATGAATGACAAAGAGGAGGTGAAGAGTAGAAATAGAGGAAGGGATTAGGAGGAGGAAATAATATGTTATAGTGAGAGGAAGTTAAAGGAGAAGGAGAGTAGGTGCAGTGCAAGGATGGATAGATGATAGAATGAAGAAAAATTAAAGAGAGGGAACCTGAGGAGGAAAGAAAGCAGTAAGGGTGGAAGGAGGTGAAAGGAGGAAATGTAGACAAGAAAGGAGGGAGGAAGGACAACAGAAGAGGAGGAGGAGGAGGAAGAGGAGTAGAGGGTAAAAGGTAGGGAGGGATGGAGATAAACTGTGCGAAAAACATTTGCGGAGGGAGGGGATGAAAGCGAGTGAGTGAATCAGCAAGAGGCGAAGGAGTGGAGGGCGATCACGGAGGGAGAGAGGAGGGCGGGAGGCGAGCGGAGAGATCAATCACCAACGGCCCTGGTGTTGTAACACTGAAAAGAGTCAATGGCCAGGAACCAAACTTTTCCACCCACACACCTTTTTTCTCTCTCTCTCTCTCTTCATCCCTAACATCTCTTTTTTGCAGGGAAAAACCCTCATCTTCTTTCTCTCTTCTGTCTCGGTTTATCGCTTTTTCTTCCTGCCTTTCCCCTCTTAACGACGCATCACATCTCCCTCTCTTTTTAACGCCGCCTTATATTTCTCCTCTTCTTGGGTAAGTGCTGACCTATACGGAGATAAATAGGAAGATTCCCTTAAGAGCCATTAGAGGCAAATACAAGCCAATTTCCTGCCTATAGATGCTCTCTAGATGACACTTAAAGCATATTATGCCATAACTCATGGCAATGCACAAGTGGAGGGAATAAATATCACACATGGAAAAAGCAAAGGAATTATACTAAAAGACACAAATTGGCCAAATTCTCAAAGTTTAAAACTCTGGCCACATTGTAAGTGTAGCCCTTGTATGATTTAATGTCAGCTATACAGTGAAATATATGTGAGTTGCAGATATTGGCAGTGCTGAAAGTTTGGTGACTGAAGCTGGTTTTGTACAAACAGATCTAAAAACTTGAGATTAAATTCAGGAACTAAACATTCAGCTATTGTTTAAATGTATCTAATGGACGGATGTAAAAGAGACACGCCAAAGTGTAAAAGCAGACTAAAGACTCACAGTATGCTTCTGAACTTCACTACACACATTCTCTCCCTTTATGTCGCTGTTTTTTAAATTGATAGGAAACTGATGTCATAACTTTGTTTTTAAAGTCAATAAACATTACAAGGAGTGATATCAAGTGCTATGTTTTATTGTATTATATGGAAATGGTAGACTGGTAACACTTATAGATAATTCATAACTGTAAACAAATGCATTAATGAACACATACAAATGTGCTGCTCACATTATACTGTGTTTTTGTGTGTTATAAACTATTTATTGATATCTATATGCTGCTTACACATCCTCAGAATGTGCTATTTCCATTCATTTATGTGTGTGATTTGTCTTGTGTGTGTTTGTGTGCAGTTGAAGATACTGGTACTCCTCAGTTGTTTGTATATACACACACACACACACTCATGCACATTCATAGGTCATAACAAAAAAAAAAAAGGTCATGCTGCTGTCACTCTCTCTCAATTGTCTCCCCTTAGAGTTCACACAAAAATTCAGGTGAAACTGATACCAGATGTTTTGAAGATGCTCCATCTGTGTTTGAGTGTTTGTTTGTGTGTGTGTGTGTGTGTGTGTGTGTGTGTGTGTGTGTGTGTGTGTGTGTGTGTGTGTGCGTGTGTGCGCGTGTGAGTATAGGCAGTACCTCGTGTACATGTTTGTGTACATGTTTGTGTGCATGTCTGGCAGTGACAGCCTGCATGTTTATGTATCCACCTGAGAATACCTACGTGTGTCTCTATGCATTTATTTGTGTGTGTGTGTGTGTGTGTGTGTGTGTGTGTGTGTGTGTGTGTGTGTGTGTGTGTGTGTGTGTGTGTGTGTGTGTGTGTGTGTGTGTGTATGTATGTGTGTGTGTTTGTGTGTGTGTGTATTTGTGTTTGTTCTTGGCTGACACTCTGACAGAGATGGATGAGGCAGAGCCAGACCGGCAAGGGGTTGGTGTGCTTTTGCGTCAGTGACCTTTGACCTCGGCGAGGCCGGCAGCGGCGGACACGCTCTCCCACCGTGCATTAGTTAATGACCAATTGCTGTCTCCCTGCAAACACACACACATACACACAGGTGGGCTTTTCATCCTCAAGAAGAGATGGTGCGTGTGTGTGTGTGTGTGTGTGCGTGTGAGAGCAGATGGATAATGGGCTGGAGGGAAGGGTGAATCGACAATGACTTGACGAATTTGAACAATCCCGAAAGACTCTTTGCTCAATTCTTCACTTGGATCCTGTCCAGAGTCGCTGATAGGAGGAGGAGGAGGAGTAGGAGGAATCAATTTGCTTTCACATTATTATCAGAAACACTTCACAGCTCTAAGTGTGGTGGTTTTTAAATGAAATGAATATCAGATATCATTGGGTCGTGTTGTGTTGCTGTATTACTTTCTTTTATTTAGTTAAATCATTAAAACACTTTCCATAAAACCAGACAACTCTTGCCCCCAACCCCATGCAATTATAATAAAAGGGGATCTCTGTACTGGCTGATGTAACACACTAATTATGATAATATAGGTCCACTTTGTGACTCATATTACAGTGTGTGTTTGTGTGAATGTGTCCTAACCAGTGGGAAGAGGGTGAGTTTTTGTTTTTTTTAATTAGCTTTTCTTTTTAATCTATTAGAGTATGTTATGTATGTTATGAATACATACAAGCATGTCTTTTTTTTGGGTCTTTGTTAAAGGATAAGGCGTTAATCTTTAATGCGCTTATTGTCAATCAATCCCAATGGAGCTCTGCCGTTGTCCGAAAACGATTTAAAACATGTCAATGAGCCACAGTTACACCGTTTGACATGGTTAATGAAGTTTATTTCAGTCAATCCCACACGCGCACTATCCTGCTGTAGATACTCAGTAGAGCACCAAATGTGTATTAATCCGCAAATAGAAATAGTCCCTGATAAATGTACAGTTTACTCCAGTTTGAGTAATGTTTAATAACAATTACATTTTTAAATTACATTTCTGAGACTATTTTACAAATTAAAGTATAATTTTTGTGACCTGTTTTTAAATATTTTGTTGTTTTTTGTCAGTGGAAACTGAAATCGAGAGAGAAATGGGTTTCAGAGTGAGAGAGAGAACAGACAGGAAGCGTGTTAAAGCCCTATAACCTACAGGTCAATTACATGTCACATTGCGCAAGATGGGCCTCATAAAATCCCAATCTGTGTGTCAGACTGTGCCATCTTAATTATAAAGCATGTCAGAGTGTATGATGAATGTCTGGTGAATTACATGCTGTATCTGGGTTGGTTGGTTTGCGCTAACGGGTTTTAGTCACCTTTCAATATTGTCAGCTTTAATCTGTTAGAGCCCAAAATCACACACAGTGTATGAGAGACTTTAAACAGTGTAAGAAAGAGGAGAAGAGCCTAATTGCTTCTCTTTTTCCCACACAGTTCTCTCCTCTCATTCATCTCTAAACATATGGAACGAACACCTCTCACCTCCTTTCTCCTTTCTTCTCCTCTCTTCTCCTCTTTTTTTAACGTTGGCACAGCGCTGAGCCAGCACTTCTGCCTCCTTCATCCCTCTCTCTCTCTCTCTCTCTCATTCTCCACCTTGCTCTCTCTTTCTCTCTCAATGCCACAGCAGTGGAACATGGAGCACAATGCTAATCAGGCTCTCCCGCTGTACGTACACCTCCCTCCCTATCTCTGTCTCATTCGCTCACACACACACACACACACACACAAGATACCAAAAAAACCCGTCTAACGAGTGTCAGGAGTCGTAAAAAGAAACAAACTTTGCCTCGCCTTTTATCTGCCTCACTCTTCCTCCTCCCTTTCCCTCAAACCCTTCCGTCTCCCCTTTTTTCATTCGTTTTATGTCAGCGTCAGCTCCCAAATGAGGCAATCAACAGCCATGGAACTATAAAACTGTATGATTTTATTTCCTCAAGTCGTGCCTAACTAATACTTTACAGCCTTATGTCATTTACACTGTGGTGTTTTCATCTACTAATTGAACACTGGTATAGATTGAGGGATGTGGTGTGATAAATCAGACAGATATTGACACATTAACCCTCTCCTTGGTTGAAACACTTCATCATTTCATGGTCTTTTTTCATGATAGCACACAAAATTAAGCTTTTCATGATTTGTCTTTATCTGATCTTCTTTGTCATTTAAGCTTTAACCACACTTCCTTCATCTAATCTTTTCTGCCAAAAGATGCTTGTAATGCATCTAATCACCAAAGTCTTTCTGTAGGGAGCAATAAGCAATAATGCAAATGTTTATATTAACAATGGATTATATATGATTGTGATGGTGACAAACCCAAAGACAATTATCACCCAACTCTGCGGTTCTTCTGATATCCGTGGTGCCTTTTAGCCTGTTTTAGCTCATTGTTTCGGTTTAACGGTCTGCAACTTCTCTGCTCTAATCAACCTTGCTCACACCTAAAGCAGGCAGCTGTGTTCAGTTATAAAGCCCTGATAAACCCACTGCACTCTACCAGTCAAGCAGCAAATGACAGGCAAAGTTAGTAGACGATGACAAGAGCATCTAATTGGTAATCAGTCCAATATAAGCCACTTTTGGAGCATTGCTTGAGATTAAATTACCTCAAAGTTACCGTTTCCCTCCCTGATTTTGTCAGAGGTATCCCCAAGTCCTCTTTTCAGCTCACAGCAAATGTTTTGAAACTCATATTTCATAGCTGAGTTTCAAAACTTTAGATAGGATTTGGGGTAATAAATCATGTTTGAGCTTATCCTATGTCTACATTTTGAGCAATAAACTTGTTTGAAGTAAGTTTAAAGTCATTCTAAAGAGATTCTCAGCACGTCGAACTGCAGGAAATGAAGGTAAATAAAACTTTTAAGCAAGAAGGGCAATGATGTTGCTTACTATACTTTCACATAATTCCACATTGATTAAAGGAACGCCAAGAAGACCGCAAGTCTTCTGCGAACATTTCAGACTGACTGAAAATTATACAAAAAAAAGTATTTGAAAATGTTTTACAAGGTAAGAAACATGTTCAAAAACTTTGTAAGGCCTTAAAAACATGCTAGTGGGCAGATTTACAGAGCCAGGTTAGCCAAGTTCATGCTAAACTAAGCTAATGGGCAGTTGGCTGTAACTCATATTTAGCAAACAGACATAAGCCACATTGATCTTTTCACATAACTCCCAACAAATAAGCAAGTAAGTGTATTACCCAAAATGCGGAACTAGCTATTCCTATCTTTGTGAGAGTGAGCGGCTTTCATACAGAGCCACTTTAGCCAGCTTTATGCTATGCTAAGCTAATGGGAAGTTGGCTGTAGCTCATATTTAGCAAACAGACATAAGATACATTGATCTTTTCATGTAACTCTGACCAAATAAGCGTAAGTGTTTGACAAAAAATGTGTAACTATTCTTTCTTTGTGTCGTTTTGAGTAATCTTTTGTTTGTTTGTTTTACATGATGGTGTGGGTTTGCAAGAGTCTCTACCGGTTAATATAGTGTATCTTTCTGTTATTTACAACTTAACCTGACACTGGTGTAAATAGTCTGCTGGGAATCATCAGTCTGACACTCCATGAAGAGTAATGCAAACACAAGCAGCAGAGACTGTAAATCCAATCTCAAAGACTTAGTTAGAAACTCTCCAGCCCGAAACACGATCGGCTCAGAATGACTTGAATGTAAACTGGCCGTGAAGCACGCGTTCTTTATTTCATGACATTAAAGAGTCGCCCGTGGCTGTGAGAATCTTTGTCCTCAGAGAGTGCGACACGGGAGTTGGCGTGCTCGCCAACAAGGACACAGGACATACAGAAGTGTGTGTGTGTGTTTGTGTGTGTGTCCCGCGGCAGTTGTGTTGCATCTTGTCACCAGATTCTAGATGACACTACTAATTAGGCGCTCGGCGACAGACAGGCCGCAATGTGATGTTTCACCCACACACACACACACTGTCAAGGGGGTACCACCACATCGTCAAGACAGGAAACACACTGGGTGTTTGGGAAACCTAAGGAGCACCGTGGGACCGGCGTGCTGTTGCATCGCCCCCGGCAACAACTACCAAAGGAGTCGGCGGTGATGTGACTCGTGTTCTCTCCCGAATCTCTGTCGCCACATCATTTTATAACTCTTTCTTCCCGTTCTCTCTCTTTCTCTCTATCTCCAATCTGTGTCTCTCTCACTGTGTAATCATATCCTTTACACCATAGGCTCCCTATCTAATCTCATGCATCGGTACTCTTTAATTAAACTGATTTGCAGAGACTCTCTCCTCCAGTCTGTCCTCAATTCATTCATGCCCCCATACCAAAACACACACACACACACACCACACATATGCATAAGCTCATACAGCAGTACATCCTCATTCCCCTATGTTCTCGTTGGCAGCGCTGCAATCAACTGAAATGCCACGCAGTTCACAAAATGTTACTCCTAATTATTTTCCTGATCTCATTGAAGCAGCTGTTCCCCATCCAGCACAATCGCTCTTTGATTGGAGACACCGAACGGCGGCGAACCCGACAATAAACGTGACAAAAGAGCCAACCGGAATGTCCTGAGATGACACCTTGGGCTGGAAGGGGAAGTCAAATTGTCACTGGCCATTGTCGCATCGTTCCCATTTTTCGTCGGCTGAAATTGAACCGTTGAAATGGGGTTATCCTAACAGAGCGTTTCAGGGTTTTTTTTTTAAAAACCTGCTGCAGCTAATCACAGCAAACAAGAGAAAACCCACAAACACACACAGTTTGTACAGTAGCTCCGGTGCCTCTGAGTCTAATTTGCAGCGCAGAGATAATAGAAAAGGTGAAGCTACAGTAAGCTCTCTTTCCTTCTCTTCCTCTCTTTATAATTTCCTCTTTGTTCACCTGCTTATCTACCTCCTTCTCTTACTTGCTACGTTCTCTCCCTGCTTCTGAGGGATTCAATTTCCCCACAGCTAGTAAACTGCACTCTAATTATACAAGCTGCTTTATTGAACTGGACGGGGATAATTCCCTTTATGCGTTCAGAGACGGGCCTTCCCTTAAAAACCCATCCGGGCAACCCCATCATCTCCAGCCGGCCCGGTGATCTCCTCTTCCTACATCTGTCCATCTGTTGTTTTTTTTTTCCCTTCTTCTCCCAGTCGTACCTTTACTACCTCTCTTCTCCATCTCAGTCGGCGGGTCAGCTTGTCTGCCTCGCTGCTAGTGATTCATTTATTGCCGTCGTGTATCTCCATTACACTGCAGCAGAGCGGGTTGCCTTTGAGGGTACAAAACCGTGTGATAAAACTCACACCGTACAGAGTTGAATTGAGTTGAGGGGAGGGTGCTGCATTAAGCCAAGAGGATGAAAGTAACTGACTGTATTTTCTGAAAGAGTTTAGAGCAGTTGAGTAGGTGATTTACTGAGGTGTTCAGGTGCAGATCAAATTAAATTCTGTTATGAGCATGCATTGCTATGCTTTCTACATGCATATTGTGCTAAAAAATTAGCATTCGGCTTTCATATACACAGGTACACACATGTACACACTCCATTGCTTCCGTGATGAAGTGAAGTCTTACAATCAAAGAGACTCAGCATCAACACTGCTCTACATGCTGTAATGTCTGAGCCTGCTGGCTGAGGCTGTTAGACACAGACCAGCGCACACATCAGGACAGGAGTCAGAGGTTTGAAGGGATAGTTCGGATTTTTTTGGAAGTTTGGCTGTATGAGGTAATTATCCATAGTCAGTGTATTAACTGCAGTAGACGGGGGTCGGCACGCTCCCAGTTTGGAGAAGCAGACAGGAGTAGTGGCACTGCTGTGGATGGGTAGAGCAGCAAAATGTGTTTTAGCCAACTAAGTAAAGGCATACCTAAAATAATAAACAGCTGATCGGCAGTGTAATACAGTGCAGGGCATGTGGGGGAATATGAAAGTTCTATGGTATGAAAATTGGATGTCTGACAGCAAGGTAAAGCAGTGAAAATATTCTAAATATAGCATATACCGATGTGTATTGTTTTTTCTCAGTGGGCCTTTATTACATGACTAAATTACATTGTTGTCCCTGTTCACAGCAATATATTGCTTGGTGTCCGTGCTGGTACTTCTGTCTGCTTCTCCGAACCAGGAGTGTGCCAACCCCTATCTACTGTAGGTAATACACTGAATCTGAACTATCCCTTTAAAAAATGCATCAATATATATATATATACATATGTATTATATTATACATTAAACGTAACCAAATATAAAGGCAATATTGTATACAGCCTTAAAGATTATACTGGATATCTTTTTTTAATCTAAAATTGTGAAACTGTAAAATAACATTTAATAATTGAACAGCTAAAAACTCTTGAGCCAATGTGACACTTCACTGAGCCACTCGACCACTCTCCAGCAATGTCCGAGATTAAGGTCAATAGCAGCATGCTCCTGTCTTTCTGAAGGACACTCAAGGACACTTCAGAAGAGCATCTTCCCAGCAGGGTGGCTTAACTGGAGCTTACTTAACATCATCTTCCAAAATCCTCAGAAGGCTCTTCAGTGGACAACTCAACTGCTGTATAAGGAGTAGTATGCAAACGATCTGGCAAACAACTTGTGAACCAACATGTAAGGATATAATGACTATCGTCAGGCCGATCATTACTGTCATGCAACAGGGAGGCAAAACAGGACTAATTGCTTCCTTCTCGGGTCCCTGGAGATTTTCTGTGTACATAAATAATGGCTTCTAGAGGGGTAGAGAGGAGAGGGGTGAGGCATAAAGGCAGGTTTTCAATAAAGTGATCAGCTTTCCCATGTTGCCTAGCTCTCTTATTTCCCCTCTCTTTGGTTTAATTGGAGGAAAGGTGAGGCGAGCAGGAGGCGGCAGCGGAGGGGAATCCTCAGCCATTTTGTCTATCTAATTGCTGCGGGTGTGGGAGTAAGGTTTTTGTAATTACAGCTAAGTCAAAGCCCCTTTAGGCTGCAGAGGGATTGAGAGCAGAGCGGCTGAGAAATGTGGAAATGGAAAGGATATTAAACACTTCAATTTAAAAAGGGGGGGAAAAAACGCTTTGCAGTTATGTCGAAAATTGCCCAGCAAACACATCTGGTACACCATGGAAGAGGACTAAAGAATCAGATTTACACAAAAATAGCTTATAAAAATTTAAAATACGGGTTAGAATTAACATAATTCCATTGCTCAAGTAAAAGTAAGTGGATTAGTCCCTAGCTTCTACTCCAAAAAGCTACTGTAGCTTGAGAAGAGTCAGGTGAGTTAACCTGAACATGCTAATCTGGCCAATATAGTGAAAAGTAACAGCATGGCTACATATGAAACCAAGATAAAAGAGCCTTAGTTATCTTTAGTGGCTACATGCACCAAAAGAACTCTTGTTTTGCAATGAAAACCTTCAACCTTTGAGCAAAGTCAAATCCAGGTAGCTAATTTTACCGCCAATGTTGTCTAGCTGTTAGCTTAAATAGCATTGCTATTTTAAGGGGATTTTGGCATTATTGTACATTTCAAAGCTAAGAGGTATCTGCTCAGGTTTTATGTTCATGTTTTTGTCTGTAGAATAGGTTAACAAGTCTGTCATGCTATCACACTTAGCCATGGTTGTTGTTACATCCCCAAACTTTACCCAAGCTAGCTTACTTTCGACAAAATCTGGGTTTCTGGCTACAGCAGTTGAAAAATGATTAGAGACAAACATCAAGCTCCAGAATGTCCCTTCAGAAACCATTGGCTGGTATCACTGACAATATTTTCATTTCTTTCTAAGGCAGTGGAAAAATGATAGCTTCTATTAAATAACTACCAGGCTAATTGTGTGTTGACAACAAGCAACTGACTCAATTCTGAGGTTATCTACTGTAACAAGACAGTATAATAGAAACACAAAATTCATGTTTCATCTCAAGAATACTTTCTCTACAGTTGTATTTTTGTAGCTCTGGTCATCATTTGTACCAGTTATGACAACCTTGTACTCAGCAAGTTCATTGCTGAGTTTCTCTTTTTTATAACCAAAAAGAAACTATAAAATTGTTCATCCACCACAGTTCACAAATGACATCCTGGTTCAATTTTCACCTAATATATTTGCAATAGATGAGGTTTTTGCTCAGTTCCTGTGCAATGAGGGATTACAACTACAATTACAGGTGCGTTCACCTTCGGTTTACCTTCAAAGCTAATTTGCTATATTTGGTGGCTTGTTCCTTAACTGCTTTGGGTTTTTTCCTCGTTGGTCCCTGCGTTCTGAGTAATATTCAGTAATGTACTTTCTTGCGTACGATGTTATCACAACCGAACCAATAAAGTTCTTCTAAACTGTAGTTTTCCTTTAACCATGTCCACATCTTATCTGTTGTATTCAATGATGTAACTGCCCAGCATCTAAATTTATACAAATAGTTGTCCACCAATAGAAGAAGGTAGGCCAGGTTCTTTTATGGCTAAAATTGTACTGCAAGTCAGCTGGTGAATAAATACACGCAGGTAAAAACAGATTACATATGCAGGCTGGCACTCATAAAGCCACTCTCACAGCAACTGTCTCCTTTTCTACAACCATTATTGCATGCTGGAAAATAATGACATGTATATTATATGCATATGGGGAGGTTTCCAAGATACATTTAGCATGTATATTTATTCATTCAACACTGTCAGGGAATTGGACAGGATGACTCTGGCAGTGCTGTGCAGGAGATGAAAAGTACCTCTGGTTTTGGATCGATTACAATACCACAGCAAAAAGCCTGTTCGGATGTATAAATTCAGACAAACATTGTGTGAGTCCACAAAGTCATTGTCAGTGGACAACCTCCAGGCTGTACATCATGTTGACATTACAGATTACAGTCTGGGCGCTGTGGCTTCAAGCTCCCAGAAAGCAGTGCTCGAACGTCCGAGGCTATAAGAACAACCTGTGAGTATTCTTAAATTGAATGCCAGTACCTTTTAAATCAGCATCCACCTAAGGAAACGTAATTTCAGTGTTATATCTATTTCCCCTGCAAGTATAAATGACATTTTGAGTCTTATATGTTAACCTGTGGACAGCTTTCTAGGCGTTTTACTCCATAGGGGTTAAAAGCAATTTTCATGATAAAACACCATACTCAAATGGCAGCCGCTGCATATATAACACAGTAGAAAGCAGCACGAGTTCCGCCTCATCTCTGCACATGCCACAAGTCCACTAACATACCGTAGTTTGGGTTAATCTCTCTCCACGGAGGGAGAATAACTTCACAGCAGCGAACTCTGTTTCTTTCTTACTTCCCATAGTTTCCCCGAGCGACTCGCCGCACGCAACCTTCATTCCCGGCGCTTCACTTGCTGAACTTTACACGTGCTCAAATATAACCTGTGATCCGCGCGCACATACTTAAACATTCTATGTCACATCCTTTTCTGACACAAGGACCCCCACCCCCGCCCCCAGCTCCCTGACTGACATTAATCTAACATTTATACTTCCGCTGAAAGCCTCGCATAACGGAACACGACCCTCGGGGTGTGTGTGTATGTGTGTGTGTGTGTGAGCTGGTTAATATTTGAAGCTGCTGTGTCTAAGGCTTGAGTGTTCACTTTACCTTGACATGTAGAAGGAGGACTACCCTATATGTATTACTTCCATGCTGCATTTTCTGGCCATTTTGAATCCATATATAATCTATAAATCTGTTTGTTGGGCTGATTTTAGGAATAAATACAACCGGAATCTTGATTTTGTGTGATTAATTAAGCTTTTATACTGCTCATAAATGGCACCAAGGACCATCCAAACCACATTAAAATGTTAACATACCTTAATATTTTCTTTCTATGTATTTTTTGACTTTTTTCATCAGCTGTTTGACCCTTTATTACATTACTTGACAAAGTTGATCAATCCTGACATACTTTTTCCTTGATACTATTTTGTATTTGCTGGCTGTCCTAAAGTTCCACCCAGTGTCCTGTTTACTATCTAGAGACAAATCGGATAGGGCCATAAAATTAGAACACTGGTATCCAAATGTGTATGTGCCAAGAGTGGTTTTAAAATGTCTCATTAAATTATAGATTCAGCTCAATACCTATGACCTCAAACTCAGATGACATAGATTACTGCTGCCATTTTGACTACGGGACATTTTCAATCAATCCCAACACACACAAGCTAGAAATCATTTCCATTCAGGTGACATTATATCGGCTAATGTTTTGTCAGGAAGCATCTAACCTAGGACCGTGTGATAATTTAATCTTTCACATTAAAACTCTTAGCACAAGGTAAAAGAAATGTTCTCCTTTCTGTGGTGAGTAAAGAACTTTAAGCTTGACTTTCAATAGTAAAGTATTTATCAGTGGAATCATATTCTGATTATATGATATTGGATCGGTGGTCCAAATGACTGATTCAGAGCAGTTCTTGTTTAATATGCAGTTTTATTTGGTGTACGTCAATTTAATTCAAGATTCAATCACTAGCTGTTTCCAGAGCTTTCGATTGTATTCCATAGTCTTCGCCACCTAAGGGGACTTGCTTTGTGTCATTACATGTCTAAAGCATGGAAACAAGGACGCCCCCTAAAATTAAGTTTCATACTTGAGTCACATGATGGCACCGAGGCAAGTTCCATCCTCTGAAGACATTTAAGTTGAACAATCTGGAAAAAGCAAGCAAGTAAACTTTGAGTTTAGAATCTTTCATAGATACACAGATACATTTGTATCCCCAAGGTCAGGAATGCTCCAATCAATATGTCAATAGGTGATTTTGCACATTTGCTACATTGCATTGTATATCAATATCAGAAAAAATGCTCTTAATGATCAAATCTCACTGTAAGTTTCTATAAGTCAATGCAGCATTGAGTCATTCCTGTTAACAGACATCTCTTTATTACTGTTATGTTGGTTCATGTTTCCAGGTTCATTTTTGTATTTAGTGTTGTCGGCTACTTGGAATAAATTTAAATGAATCATTTTATTTAAACATGGCTATATGTTAAGCAATTAATACATAATGCATTTATGTGCAAGCGTGTATGTGTGTCTGTGTGGAAATGTGTGTGCATGAGTGTGTGTGCGCGCATTGACTAATGCAGAGATACTGTCATTGAGGGTACAAGGGCATCGCTAAAAGCCCTCTTTATGCAAATGGAGCGGAGATGACAGTGTGTATGTGTCACAGGCAGGACATATCTCATAATGATAACTTATCTCAGCCAGCAGATATGCCTGATATTCAATATGAGACACACACACAAAGTGACTGTTTCCCTCTCTTCCACACACACATACATGCACGATTAAACATGACCCCCCCCCCCTCCTTCTCTCTCTTTCTCTCACTCCCTCTCTCTTACATGGAGTGCTCATTAACAAATTTATTAATGGCCTCTTAATTATGTCTGCTTATCTTCTTCTAAAGCACCGGCGCTGCCCCCCAGACTCCAATCTCAGCTTAGCTACACACACACACACACACACAGTACCATATGTACATATTTAAATACAAACCTTTCTCACACACTACCTATATGTGTGTGTCTCCTACCCAGCACTGAAATCCTCTTCTTCATTAGACACACATGTATACACACACACACACACACACACACACTCATTGAATTACTGGTATTTTTCAGACTAAATTATCTGATGAAGGTTCCTATGAGAGTCATGAATCGACTTCAGCCTCTATTCATTCTTTTCCTTTGACTCTTTATCTTTCCCTCTTCCTCCTCATCACCCCCCCCCCACCACCACCACCACCTTTTCTTGATATAATTGAGCGCTGCTGGTAGCTCCATCCTTTCCCAGGCTAGTCTTTATCTTTCCCTTCTCTCTCTCCTTCTCCGCTCTATCAGTCCATCTCTCCCTGCCGCTCCTGACCCTCTTACCTCCCTCCTTGCTTCCTTCCGCCCACCTACCTCTTCTCCTCTTTATCCTTCCATCTCTCTATCGCGCCATCTCTTCCTCGTCATTTTAGAGCTGCTTTTAGTTCTTGCTTCCTCTTCCCTATCTGTCCATCTCTCTCTCTCTCTCTCTCTGGCTCTCCAAGATATATCTGTGCACCTACTCCTTCCTTACCTTCTTCCCTTCACACCTCCATTTCTTCCTTCTGTCTGTCTCCTTGGCTCCTGCAGAGTCCTTGAAGCGTTTTTAACAAATTGAAGAAATTAAGACCTCTAAAACTACCAGTGTGAAGGTTGTTTTACTTTCCTTTCATTCTGTGCAATGCTGCCAAAAATATCTCTCTTAAAATCTGAACTTGAATTGATTTGAATTACAAGAAACTTGTTTATAATCCTCAAGGTTTTGAAAAAGTCAAACTGCGCTTTTTGATACTACTTATGATCAGCATTCTTTCACTGACAGCCATTCAGTGTATTTACATTCCAAAATTACCTCTCTGCTAGTATATATAGAGCAGTTTTTATTGTTAGTGACGGAGGCTGCTATTACCACCATTGCCTTCCCAATGGCTTCATTTTTCAGCCCTGGAGGTTGCCGCTTGGTCGCTCTTCTGTTATATTTCTGACAAAGTAGAGCTGCTAAATGAGTGTTTGCTGCCCCCAGAGGTCTGGAACATGCAGTATTAAACTGCACCTGCTGCTACTAACAGTAATCATGGATTGAAGTTATTAAGTATGATAACTAAACCAGCAGGATTTTGTAGTTATTGATGTATTAAGCTGTATTTTTTCTTTGTATACCTACACAAATATTCACATACACAGAGACAGGTTTGCACAAACAATACTTGGCACACTTTCATGTGATTTCTAAATAGAACTAGCAGCTGAAGGCTTGCAAACTGACACAGATGGATAATGGCTGTCATTTACTATGAAATGGTGCAAATAGCACTTCCCACCCTTTCAACAGTACGTATACAGCACAGTACAGTAGGTTGAAATGGGCGTGTGATTATTAGAAGCAAACGTTCAGACACTTTCTGCCACTGAGTGTGCTTTTTCCAAAAGCCAAACAGAGATGTCCTGATATCACAGCTGTTTAAAGTTAAAGCCCTCCAAAACTCTCTCCGGCTCAACGAGACCTGACAAAAAGTCGATATACCCTCCACAGACTCCCGCTTTGTAAAAGAGACACCTTCGAAATCCAGACATGGCAAGCTCCAACCGAAATGCACTTTCATGAAATGCTCAGATTCATGTTTACTGAAATGATGCTTAAAAGTGATCAAACATATGCAAGATCCCTCTCTCAGCCTTCTCTTCACATTAATGGAAGATGATTAAAAACACAATCCAGCATAATATCATATCATTTACAGATACTCATGTCTCTCTCTTCTCTAGACCTCCTGACTCCCGCTTATTTCTTACTTTATCTCTTCATCCTCCTCCTTCTCTTTTCTCATACTTACCTTTAGCTAGAGGTCAGACTTTGAGTCTTTCCTTGTCTGCTCTAATCACACAATCTCCCAATTCACTTTGAGTCCCAGAGAGAGATATATAGAGAGAGAGAGAGAGAGAGAGAGAGAGAGAGAGAGAGAGAGGTGGGAGGGTGGATGCTTCACTACAGACATTTCTTATTCTGCTTGCTGCTTGTTTGATAATGTGTGATTAAATATAAATGCATTCATAATCATTTGAAACAAAACTAGCAATGACAATTGTGGCACAAAGAAACATTCCACCTTGCGTGAGAGATACCCGTCTTTGCACCGAAGTCACACACAGCTACACAGTCTGTTATTGGCATTTTACATCACATCACACCGCATTCAGGTGTTAATCTGCCACGCATATAGTATACTACAGATTCCTTACTGATAAATGTATGATAAACAACTAGAAGATCAGGTAACATGATAGGAAAAACTAATTATATAATGTACAAACAATTTTACAACATGCCGCTTCATAACAATGTTTTGCCTCAGAAAACTAAGTAATTTAATTCTCCATCAGCCTCTTCATTTAGTCACAGTTCATAAACATACACCTACGCAGGCTGTGATGTTGCTCATTTTTTGAAATCCTCGAAAAAATGCCAGTGCTGCTCACAATATTACTGTATAGCTTCTCAGTGAGGATGGAGTTAAAGGCACAGTGGGCTACATACTAATGTCGGCATGCTGATTTTTAGCAGGTATAATGTTAATCATGTTCGTCATCTTTTAACATGGGGATGTAAATGTCATCAGTTTTGCTGGTATTTGTCCATAGTATTCACCAGAGTTATCATCACCATGGTCTTGGAACCATGAATGTCTGTGTCAAATTTCATTGAAATCAATCCTATAGTTATTTCAGTGGACTAACACACTGCTAGCTTGGCTAAAAATCACACAAGAATTAAACTGGATTCTTAAGTCATTGGGAAACTTCATATATGTGTATTAGGACCATTCAGACCAAGTATGCCTTTAAATTACAGTGTAGCACAGAACCTAAATAAAAATATATTTTTAACCTTAAAGACATAACTAGGGCTGGGTATCAGTACTCGATACCTTTAAGCTATCGACCGAAATAAATCGATACCAAGTAGCATCGAAACATCTCCCATCAAACGATATGTGCAATCGATCCTTTTTGCTCCAAGAGCTGGAAAAAAAGGACTATTTGTTTGGACTTGCTCACAGCCAATTAACGTAAGTGCTATTCGATTTAATGCGACGTGTAATTAGCCCACTGCCACAGCAGCTACAACCCGTCTGTGGAGGTGAAGTCGTGGTGAATTTGAGTTAACGCACTACAGTGCTACACTACAGTGACTACACTACACGCCTGTTACACCGGATAAAAGCAAGTGCACAAAATGTGTGATGGGTATCGAATTAAGTACTCAATTGGTATCAGTATCACTTTAAGAGTAAGCCCTAGACATAACCATCAACATGGTACTGGCCCTATGAAGAGTTTCAGACTAATATAAAACATTTTAGAGGGCTGAATTCTGATGCTTCCATTTTCTTATATACTGAATTTTTTTTGGACTGAATTATCATAATATCTGAAGTAGAGACAAATGGTGAAGGACACCTTCAAGAAAACGACTGATGGACACCAGCAATAGATTAAACAGAACTCTCTCCCTGGCTCTCTCGATGCCAGGGTGCTAAGATGGCGTCCGGCCACAGAGTCCATGTTCCTGGGAGCGAGCAGCTGAGGCTTTGGCAGAGGGCTGATCGCTGCTCGATGTGGGCAGGCAGAGTTTATCTCAGGGACTCCAGCTGGAGCGTGAGGCGAGTGGTGTACTTACAATGGAATCACACATATCAAACACCGTAGCATGTATGAATGTGTGATGGAGCTCTCTAATTTTGATTCAGCTCTCTGAATCCAGCTTGTTCTCTGTCAAATTCAATTTCAGCTACGTACCTGTCATCTCATCTTTATCAGCACGCTTCCATAGTCTAGCCAAGAGTTGTGTGCCATTTTTTACAGCAACATTTGTATGTTTCACCTCAAATATACTGCATTGTATTTAAATTTAAATACTGACGTCTTAAGGTTAAAATCTGATCTGTTGAAATTGTGAGCCTTGATTTAAGAGTGTGACTTGAATTTGTGATGAAGAATGAGATGAATAAGTTATATGGTCTGGTTTCATTATAAGGATTTAATGCTTCTCCGCTCCATCTCAGCATGTCTTTAAGTAGATTACATGAAACACACTACACATGAATACATATGTTAATATATCCATTTGCGCACGGAACATGAATTAAAGGAGAGAGCGATATATGTTCTGTAGATATGAGTCATCGTCATAGACAGGCATCACGGCTTGGAATCCGTCTTGTGACCTTTTGCTGAATGGAAGCGCCCAACCGCCGCTCCGTCCCATCACTTACCACTTCAAAACGTCTAATAAAGCTGAAATGGTTGAAAAATAATGATGATAAATATCTGTGAATGGCTGTCCTTCATGGCCCAACAGCCTTAAGGGGCTCTCGACATCTCAACTCTCCCTGCCTCTGCCCTGCCCTTTAGCTGCCTGGTGCTGCTGTGATCCACACATCTGCCATGAAAACCGTGCACTTCACAATTTGATGTAAAGGGATGAAAATTATTTTAACTGTTTCACCAAGCAATCTATGGGACTTTTGTCTTGAAGATAAGTAGGATCTGTCAACTTCTGAGCATCAAGAAGCAAGTAAATGTTCACAGCTCACTGTAACAGGAATTCATGAAAAAATATCGCAAATATATAACTGCAAGTCACAGATTACCTGTTGTAATTAACACGTAAAGTTACAGTTATTTAAACTACACTAATGAATATTTTCATGAGAATGATTATGCAACAATCCTTCAGTTTCCATCAGCTCTTCACAGCCTTTCACCAGCTTTCAGCTCAATGTTTTGATTTTCTGCGCCACAACTTCACAATTTTGATTGACTCTCTCAGCTCTCATTATGTCCTTTTCTACAATAAGGCTCTAAAAAAAACCCACTGTACTCTGTTGGTGAATCGTTTATGAACAAAGCACAGCATTTAGCAGCTGTGGAGCCAAATATATACACATATATCAGGTGGACAGAAAAATGACTCAGAACACATGCTTACTTAGCTCTTTTTCTAACGGATGTTGAGATGGGCAGCCATTTGCAATATCAACTTTGTCAGTGTTGCCAAAAACTCAGTGATGGTGTCCAAGGACAATGTTGACTGTCTTCTTTAGTTATCATTATGAAATCATGACCAGATGAAGCCTCTTAGGTCATAGTGTGTTTGGCTGCACTATAAAAAATGTATTGTAAGATTTGATACCAGACTACAAAAAGGCGTCTCTCCTTGGCCCGCTAGTTGACCTATACAGTGCATATCTACATATGATAAAAGATAGGATTTTTGGGCTGGGGGAAAATTGAATGGATTAAGATTCAGAATAAAAATTGATATATTTTTGCAGTTGGACCTGTGTTATCAATAGATAGGAAAATTATTTTGGGTTGTAGTGGATTAAATTCTTCATTTGTTTTTTGAGAAAATATAATTTTTTTCCCAATAGCAATCCGGAAACTTTATCTTGATGTTAATGGAGTTATTATTTCATGATATTGTCGCCTTGGAAAAAGGTTTAATAGCACTGATATATCAGCACTCCATTTGTTCGCTTGTTTAATAAGATTTCAAGACTTAATGGTAGACTTAATGAATGGCTAAGAGTGCTTTCTATCTCTGTCTATTTCTATCTTACCCTCCCTCCCTCTCTGCAGAATTTAAATTTAATTGCATGATGGATAATTTAATGAGAGAGGTATAGCCCCGGTTTTTGAGAAAGTTCTGCTCTCATCAGCACGCACGATCTCTTACCAGAGCACAGCAGACATTTCTGGAGTACGTGTACATATGTGTGAGGCTCTGTGTGTGTGTGTGTGTGTGTGTGTGTGTGTGTGTGTGTGTGTGTGTGTGTGTGTGTGTGTGTGTGTGTGTGTGTGTGTGTGTGTGTGTGTGTGTGTGTGTGTGTGTGTGTGTGCAAGGGACTGAGGAGGTTGCGCTTTGGCTTGTCTCCAGCTATACAGATTGATGGCACATTAAAGTGAAGGACGCGTCACGCACCTGTGCTTGTGTACCACAGGGGAACAACACACAGGTAGATAAGGTGCTGCAATCAGTAAGGTGGTGCCCTGCTAACACACACACACACACACACACACACACACTTGGGAATTGACTGTGTATCTGGCTTGTATATTGTATATTTTTCAAAGGGAGCAAACGCTAGCCAAATCCTCACAAAAAACGCATGCATGCGCTGTAGGTCCAGAGTCAACATCTATACATGTGCTTTTGAAAGCAAACTCCATGCCCAGAGGGGGTTGATACAGTATAGATCACAGCTCTGTGTGCACCCTGTCCTCCTTTATCATCACCCTGTATGTGTGTGTATGTGTGTGCGCAGCCAGTGAGCTACTGTGAATGTAAACTGCATGCTTGTCTGTATGATTTGACACATTGCTTACCAAAACAATACAGGAAGTGTTTGCATTTGTATATGTAGATTGTGTGCATGTATGTGCATTATGTCAATGCCTGAAATGTTGCATCTGTTCAATGTCTATACAGTAACATAATACAGTATGTTTCTATATGGATGACACGCTTGCTTCTGCTCATCTATAGACTCACGCATATTTACATTATTCAGTGTTATTCATGTACTGACTTGGTTGCGGCACTTTATGTACAGTAAATGCAAGCATGCATGTTTAAGTGCTCCACATGTATTTAAAGAAGGAGGCGAGCAGGGGGAAGACAGCGAGAGAACGAATGGAAGAAGAGGTGATGACAAAGAAAAGAGAGAGGCTGAAAGAGACAGATCAGTGTAAAATAGCGAGTTTGCACAGTATGATTGGTGTAAAGTGAAATGATATGACAGTATTTCCCAGAAAATAACTGTGGGATCCTTAGACTTTTGGTATGTGTATGGTTGGCATTTGATTTTCTTCCACCTAAATGATGGTAGTCTTTTAAGCACTGGTTTAAAATAATAAAAATGAAGTATATTAATGATATTTAATCCCACTAACATTAAAGAAGACAACCTGAGAATGGCAAGTTCAGAGAAGAGACATAGTGGCTAAATTATATTTGTATCACTAGTGGAAACCTTAGTCCAGCTCCTAAACAAATACTCGGTTAAAATGTAAGGACCATAAAGGCGCAGTTCAACCAAATAAGAAAAAAGAACTGAATTTTCTCACATATCCAGCTGGTTTTGAGATATTTGTCCAAGATGTCTGCCTTCACAGAGAGTCACTGTACACAGTTTTCATTGGGATAAATTTGCACTGAAAAACAGTCCTCATGAAAAGCAGAGGAATCACTATGGTGTCCTCTTAATTTTTTGAAGTTATATTTAGTTATCACTTTTTAATAACTTTTGAATCCCAACCAATAACATATTTAACAACTATATAATATAACAACAGACTAGTCAATTATAATCAATTTCCCATAAAAATAAAATATGTTACAATAAGTCTATTTCCGTAATCCACTAAACAAGGTCTGGCAGGTTTAGGCTCATTAAACTTAACCGACCGTTCCATTTTACAGCTGCTAGTAGCTAATTACCTACAATTACTTGACATACTGTAGGCTGAGAAATTAGCATACTGCTGGAGACACGATGGTGTGAGTTTCTGAAATTGAGTCAAATGGCTGCAATAGTTTTTTTTCTCCATCACACCTAAATGAACTTGTAGCCAATGAATAAAATAAAAATAGAAATAATTCCAATAAATATGTTTGCACGGTAAGATACTGTCATGTTACCTTTTTTTAAGTCAAAGACGAAAAGACATAAATACTTGATGATCTGTTGGTCCGGAGCACCTGTCAGTAAATTCTACACCACCCTTGGGTGCCACAGCCACCGTGATCAAAGTAAATTAGCACGTAATCAGATACAGACGCAAGCAGGAAAGCATGCACACACAGGCTTTTCCCGTAAGGCTGGTTTATTCTCGCACATCACAGGATGGCAGAGTTTGAAGTGTTGAGTGTGTGTGAGAGAGGGACAGTGAGGGGTAAACACGAACACACACACACATGATTTAATGAGTTGTCTTTTGGACAGTGTCACACCGGTCAGGGACGTTGTGGTTGAGCTGAGAGAGAGATCATACTACCAGGAGGCGCAAGTGTGTGTGTGTGTGTGTGTGTGTGTGTGTGTGTGTGTGTGTGTGTGTGTGTGTGTGTGTGTGTGTGTGTGTGTGTGTGTGTGTGGTCCAGGTATTTCTCATGTTGCTGGGACATAAATCTGTTTTCTACAGTCATGTTGTGGGGACAAGAAGCAGGTTTCCTTAGGTAAATCATTCATTTCAGGGTGAAGACTTGGTTTAAGTTAAGGTTAGTTTACGGTTATGTTAAGGTTAGGGTAAGGGTCAGATTTAGGCATGTGGTTAAATGGAAGTCCCCTGAAGTGATGGAAACACCACTGTGTGTGTGTTTGTACCTGTTCAGTGCAGTTAAGGGGTCTCCCTGTGCCTTTGCGTGCCTCTATGTCTTGTTCTGGTTCTAGCCAGAAGGCTTTCATGCTGTGTGTGACTCCCCCTGTTGTGTGTGGATGTGTGAGTGTGTGTGTGTGTGTCTCGTATCCCTAAACTGTCATCTCGATGTGACACACGTCCCGCTCGGCTCTGCACACAAACCATGCGGCAAATTGATTGCATATAAAATGCTAATGCAGGCTTTACTGTCCTCAGCATGTTAATATTGCGATTTAAACTCTACGCATTGATTAAAGGGACAGCGCGCTGGTTCTGTGTGGTTTTGTGACATTGAGGAGGATGAGGTTGGGTTGGAGGTGGGAGACGCAAGATGCTGACTTGACGCTTGCCAGTCATTGGTTGCTTGGACTGTGAAAGACGTGGTGAATCCCGTTGGAATGAAAATTGCCTGATGCAAAATAAGATGTTGAGTGCAGGTGCAGATGAATGCAAACGTGCTTCATTGTGTGTGTGTGTGTGTGTGTGTGTGTGTGTGTGTGTGTGTGTGTGTGTGTGTGTGTGTGTGTGTGTGTGTGTGTGTGTGTGTGTGTGTGTGTGTGTGCGTGTATGTGTGTGTGTATGTGCGTGTGTTACAATCTCAGCTGGAGGTCATCTGAAGAGCAAAGTATCCAGATCTGAAAACCTTCAGCCTCATTCCCCCTGCTCTCATTACACTCTGGTGTTCTCAGAGTCGTGTCATGCCAACAATGTGCCACAGCCACGCCAAGCAGCTCACCTCATTCCTACCAGGCCACTGCAGCCTTCACAAACAGTACATGTGCTCACCAGCAACTCATGCACACAGTTCACTGACACTTCTCTGCATAACACAAGAGCAAACTTCCAGCTCACACTGAAATATAACAGTAAACACACACACACACACACACACACACACACATACAGAGGCACGTGGATCAGAAATATTCCATTTTTCCTGATAATGATGATTGATGCCCGTCCAAAAAAAAACCGCTCTGCAGCAAAACAAATCGCGGTCGGCTCCATAAATCAATTGGTTGGGAGGGGCGGCACTGAAAGCCCGCATTGATCATCACACAGACCAAATGTTAGCATCTCCAAATCATTTATTCCGGGCACCGTTTCATACACAACATCTGCCGCACTGGCAGGGACAGGAGGCGGAACCTGTTACAAAACAACTGAGGCCGCCGGCTGTTGCTAATGTACGGTGAGGGGGCACGAGGCAATATTTCCTCTTTGTGATACATGTAGACGGATGACGGGGTGGTTATCTGTGACTCATGCGCAAAAGACGTGAGAACTATCGCAGTAGTATTTGTTATCAGATGTAACGGGATATACTACGGTGGAGGTCAGAAGGTCAGAATGGGGACAGAACAGAAGTGTTACATGATAAAATATGAGATATTTGAATATGTAGTCTGTAGAATAATGTCAAAATCCTTTCATGAGAATCTTTTGCAGGAACAGTGATGTGACGACGCAATTTTAAATGCCTGCTGGCTTGTAGTGAGTTAATTTATTGTGTTTTACTGGACAGCTGTTCATTTCTGCAACTTCGCCGCAGAGGAGGGTGCATCTGTTGAGCTGTTATTGCATCTATATGTGCAAATTAAGAAACACTTCCACCCCTCTGATCAGAGTGATTTCCACTGGGGACTCCTACAGTATACAGTACTTTTATTTCTCTGTCACCTTGAAAACATCTCCAGACGCTGTTTTGAAGCTGAAAAGTCAACTCCAATACATGATTATTTGGTAAAAGAAAATATGATATAATCTATCATTTTATGAAGTTCCTCCTAAAAAAGGCACAAGAATGAAACACCAATCAAAGACAGTAAAGGGACATGCTGTCAGACTCAATATTAATGATGAAGCTAAATCAATATTATTGGCAGAATACATAGACATGGAAGGAATTCTCCTCAAAAAATCTGATTTGTTTCTTTATTACATTAAAGGTGAAAAATAATTAGCAACACAGAGATCAGGAAATCACAATTTCATCAGGTGATAAATCAACTGCGAAATATATACCGTAGTCTTGTAATTTATCTGAAAAAAGTGTAATGGAAAGCACATAATTGGTTAAAATGCTGTTAATAGTGAGTAAAAAGTATTTTATGGAATAGTGGGGGAAGGTTGCGCCCCTGAGAAAGATCATTGACTAATAATTGCTGAAAAATCTTCTAAATAGAAAAACTGACAGATGAAAACTGAGCATGGGAAAAAACATGCATGAAAAGTAATAGAAAACTGTTTTGTGGGTGTGTTCGTTATCAGTGACTCCATATGTAAGTGTAGGTAGTGTAACTGCATTAATAATAAAGACATATAAAGGTTGTTTCTAAAGTTTTTGTCATACCAATGTGTTATTTGCTAGATTGATATTAATATCTATAAATAGCTTTTACATTGACTTCATTGTGCTCTCCTCGCACCCTCCATAAAAACATGAAGATGCATCACGTATACGCCCAGAGGAAGAAGGGGGGGACAATAGTAAACAAACAAACAAAACTCTAAAATGGAACGATTAGCGATCCATACATTAGTCGCGCATCACGCTCGCTCCTGATCCATTAACAATAGAGCGGCGGGTTATGTAACGCGGCAGCACAATACCTACAGTACAGTATCTCTGCCATTGTAGCATCTGCTGGCTAACTGACTGGCCCAAAGACAAGATGATTAGACACCGCGGGGGGAAATACAGCGGCTGAAGAGAGACAGGCAGAGGAGAGACTAGGGGAAGAGATAGGTAGAGAGAGACAGTCATAAGAAAGCCAGATGTCCTTGAGAAGATAAGTGTGTGTGTTTGTGTGTGTGGAAGGGGGCGATCAAGGATTTTGAGAGAAAGGGAGAAAGAGAGAGGGGAAGAGAAAGCAAGTCAGAGGATGGAGTGAGAGGAGGACAGAGAGAGAGAAAGAGAGAGAGAAAGAGAAAGAAAAAAGAAAGAGAGAGAGAGACAAAAGAGAGAGAGAGAGAGAGAGAAATATAGTCCTTCTCTGGTGTGGCCCCGTCCAGAGTGTCCGGTCTATGAGGCAGTAAATCGCCCCAGCTCAATGTGTGCTCTCCAAACGCTGCCGCACATTATTGATAAATCAGTGTGTGTTAATGAGAGGAGCTGATGTGTCCTGATGAATCACGGCACAACAATGAGCTTCAGACACACACACACACACACACACATATACACACACACACTAAAACACACAAAGAGAGTCTGGCCGGGGTGCGCGTGTGTACGCCGACTACCATCACGCCATCGTTTGTCTCCAGCACAAACGCGCACATATTTTGTCCCTCTCATGCACACACACACACACACATTTATATACACATTGACACACACACACACAAACCAATTTGCAGTAGCTGGATGAACACTTGGCCCCGGCGCTGCAGTAACAACTCTGAATGTTATTCTATCCTGTTAACAGAAGAAAGGAGGGCTTCCACAGCAGCTCCGGCAGGCTAGTCAGAGGACAACACCAGCTATTTTGGTTTAGCTTTGATATCCAATAGGCGGCTTAACATCCTCATTAGATCATATCAGCGATGCATGCACATGCACATCACACGTCTCGCACACAAACACACACACGCAAAATTATCTCTCTCCCACATTCACTCCCTAAATTATCATGAAATCTCAAATCGTGTGTGTGTGTGTTGAAGTGTATCAGTTTGTGTGGATGTGTGTGTGTATTCATAATGATGGAAATATGTATTTGTGTATATCTGCACTTGAAAGTGTGGGTTTGTGTGTGTGTGTGTGTGTGTGTGTGTGTGTGTGTGTGTGTGTGTGTGTGTGTGTGTGTGTGTGTGTGTGTGTGTGTGTGTGTGTGTGTGTGTGTTTGTGCAGGGCGAGCTGACCTTGTTATTAGCTGAGTGGGCTGTAGTGCTGGGGCATCATTAGTATGGATTAGGTGAGGGTTAGAGGGTGTATGTGAGCGTGTGTGTGTGTGCAGAGGTGAGGAGGTGACAGAGTGGAGAGAGATGGGGGGATGACAGTGTAAAGGAAGAAGGTATAGAGGGGAGAAAGAGAGAGAGAGAGAGGGGTATGTGGGTCAGGCCGGGGCACGCAAAGGTAGCAAATGTTTGAGGACACACACACACACACACACACACACACACACTCACACACACACACACACACACACACAGTCCACGCATTTTCTTCATATAACTCCTCTTACAATAGCCTCAAATGTCCTTCAACAGCTCATAGGGGGAACCTGAACTATCCGGTCACAATGCAACGACGTGTGATAACATCTATTTGAGGCATTGTTTGTTTATCTGTGGCTTTTTAGAAGTGTCACGCCATGCTGGACTGTAAATGTGATGCTGAGATTTTTATTTTAAACTGGGGCACAGGACTGCATGTGTGCTGACATAGGTTTAAGTTGCAACGGTTTGAATTTTTATGAAAGTAGCCAGAAGTGTCTCAGGAACTGAAATGAGATGAAATATGTGGGGGAACTTTATCTTTACCAAAATGCTGTGCAAGTCTTACACCATTTCTTAAGTTTGGGACACTGTCAATTAAGCCCCAAAACAAAGAACAAACTTCTGTTAGATAACAGATAAGCCAAAAAAAGAAAAACATATCTCTTCTCTTTAGCCTTTAACTAGCTGTGACAAGATTACATAATTAATGGTAATTATAATGTTGTTAATTTCAAAGACCTGAATGACATGCAAAAAGTAGAGCTTATAATGGGAATCAATTATAAACTAACTGCTACTCACTGTTTATATTCTTTGGACTATCTGGTGGCGTGATGGCTTGTGCCACCAGTGGCATCTGCCAGTATTCATAAGGCACTTGTGGAGTTCGATACAAAGTATGGTAGATATTTTAAGTTAAGGTCATTACATAACAGCTGATACTCATCTTACCTCTGACCCAGAAAGTGGCTTTTGTTATAGCTGGTCAGACTTTCCCGGATATTCGGTGCAAGCTGCCACTTGAGGGTGATCGTATTGCTTTTTTGTGCTTGTCGACTGTTTTACTGCCTGCCTTCAAACTGACTTGGGCAGAAGTGTACATGTTTTCTTAGATGCCATTTGACATTTAAACAAGATACAAACAATATTGAGTGTAAATGGCTGCAACCGTAACACTGACACACGCAAATGTGGTGTTTGTCCTGCATTATGAATGATAATCCTGTAAAAATACTGATGCGGTAATACGTCAAACTGTTATCAGCTGTCTGGAGTGAAATCTGGGTTGGAATTTTAATTTATAAAGCTTCAGGTAGTGACTAAAATCTCACCATCCCTGTTAGTCTCTTAAAGCGTATGTACAAGATTAAAATTGAGAATATGCACTTGATAAAAGCCAAGAGAAGACACCCAGAGCCAAAAGAAGCCGATATAAGCCACTTGAAAATAACGGGAGCCGACCAAAACACAAGACAATGGAAGAGACTACAAGCCACAGGATAGCAGAATAGGCCAATAAAAACCAGATGATGCCAGTAGAAACAATGGGAGCCAGTTGGAGGCAAAGTGAAGGCGAGCTGTAAGCAGGATGCTCTGAAGTCCTGCCAGGAGGAGGAAGGAGGAGGAGGAGGTGGAGGCTACGGTTCGGGAATATTGGAGACGTTTTATTTTTGTTCAGGGGTCAACTGTGGCCCCTGCTGAGGCTCGAAGAGGGAGGGAGACACTCATAAATGATGGGAATACACTTTCACATACACACTCACGGCCAGGGGTCAGCTGTGTCCTCCATATGCTGAGCACGCGCACACACACACACACACACGCAGACGCTCCTTGAGAGATTGATGAAGATGCACACTGGCACACACGTTACATAACACAGACCCCCTCCCTCCTAAATCACAACCTGATATGGTGAAGCTGGTAATGCGTCTGTAACAACATCCCCCGTACTTCGCCCCCCATGATTACAATAATAAATCCATAAGAGTGTGAAAAACACTGCAGTCATTAGGATGGAAATGGCTTCAAACAATGAGAACGGCGCACGTGTGGCCTTTTCCCAAAGAGCTGGCACTGTCGCGACCCGTCCGACATATTTTACAACCCCAATTACAGTAGTGAGCTGCCGCCTCTGTGGCAGATGCTGCTTCCCATGTTAGAGGTTTCACCATGTAATTATCGTGATGAACTTGGCACACAGCCGTAATAAATATCATGGAACACACACACACACACACTTGGATATGTGGGAAAGACACACACACAGACACAGACTGTACATTGAAGTGCAGGAGGGTACACTGGTGAGGTGAGGACAAGCACTCCAGGACCTCCATGCATACACTGACATTCAGTTTTATATAAACTGTTCTCATATGAAATACAGTGCAGTGTTTGGTGTTTAAATGAGAAATTAGATGAATAAACCGAAATATTTCTCAATGAAAGAACTGATGATGACAAAAAAGCAAAATTGACTTTAACAGTTTTTAAAAAAAACTCAAATGACAATATCTTAAAGCCGATATTGACATCCAAAGTGAGAAAAAAGCTAAAGATTACTTTACAACCAAAAGCAAAAAAGGATATATAAAAAAAAGAAATCCAAAATTACTTTAAAACATTTTTAAAAAATCCAAATTGACTCCCAAAAAGAAAAAAAACTTCAGTAAGAATCCCTAGACAGAGAAAAAAGGAAATGTGACGCTCGAAAAGGGCAAAAAGCTGGCCGATTTGATCACTTACCAAAATAAAACTTGTAATATTGAACAAATAATGAAACTGGACATTTAAAAAAACAAACGACTGCAAAAGAACATTTTGTTCATGGATAAATAGCCTACACCACTTGTGTATGTGTGTGTGTTTACTGCTCAGTCACCTTCTCTAAATTTAGAAATATTTTTGAAATAGATCCAAAGGATTTGGAAAGTCAACAGAACCTCTGAAGAACCATAAGTCATCGACACTAACAGAGGCACTACTTTCAAAATCCAATTTCTTTTTGGCTCGTAATGTTAAAAAAATAAATACTTTTTTTTTTTAACATCACCATATGCACCACAGACGCACTCATTGCACAAATCAAGCGTCATTGTCTCATTTAGCCACAATGAATAATTTTGCAATTACATTTAATATGCAAACACACAAGACAAATTAGGCCGCACTGTGTTTCAGTTGCCTTGGGGGAAGCGCGGGGAGAGTAATGGCCCCCAGAATCGCAAATGAGGCGACTCTTGACATTTTTATATCACGGTAAATCACTGTATGTATGAGCCAAGTTCATTGTGTGCTTGCAGATTACCATTGTGTGTGTGTGTGTGTGTGTGTGTTGACATGTACCTCGACAAAGTCATCAGCACACAGTCACAAGAGGAGCCGTGTCATGCTTCTGGTCAGTGGTAAAGATCTGTGTGTGCATTAAGCGGGAATTTACTCAATCCATTCCCCTCTACAAGCTCCTCTATCATAAATACAGGACATGCTGTGTGCAGCTACCAGGAAGATTGGCTGGGATGTTTCCCAGATTCAGATTAAGCCCTGAACTAGAAATTACAGGCAGTGGATGTTCTCTATTGAGGCTTTTGAGTTGAGGATTAATCTGTAGTCTGGCAAGTCAACCATCAAAATCCAGTTATCCAGTACAGGCAGAAAAATGGAGCAAAGAAGAGAAGATGAACAGGGTGCAGGAGGGAAGGAGGTTAGGAGGAAAAGTGGGAAAAACGGGAGATTTTAATTGGAAGGGCTTTTTGGAACTCACCCGGTCTTTTTTCCATTTTTCTCCCTCGACTGCCACATAGTCGAACCTTCGATATTAATATGAGGATTTGCTTTTGGCAGAGTGACTTGTTGCTCTTGGGGCATGGCTTCCGCTTGCTGGCGATCTGCCGGTTTGCCTGGGGGTCCTTGACCTCCCTGCGCTGACGAATTAGGGAGCTGGCGAGAGCAGCCATCTTCCCAGCGCTGACCCTGCCGCCGCCTCACCAGCCTCTGGCGGCTCGGTGGCGCCCAGGTGTCGGGGGGTACCGTGGGCCACCCCCCTGCCCGCTCACCCAGGGCGACGGAGCACCGCTGAGGGAGGGGTGCAGAGCGGAGGAGGGGGCTTCGGAGGATTGACCGGGGCAGCGGAGAGAAAGGCAGAAAAAGAGGGAGAGGTAGGGGAGAAGAGGAGGAGGTGGAGGAACGAGGGGTGGATCCCTCAAAGGCCCACCCAAGACCAAACACAGCTGAAGCTTGTTGAGGTCGAGATTGATGCGTTCGCCTTTAAATGTCCTTCTGTTTGTTTGCAAGTCAGATTCCAGTGAAGCCTCGATACGTCACTCCTCCTCTGTTGGGACAGGTCATGTTGTTATCCACCCAAAAAAACAGTGAGCTGTAGCTGATGTCCCCTAATGCCTGGTCCCAGTCCAAGTGCACCCTTACCCCCCTCCTGGAGCTCCAAGGAAGTTTGACTCAACCCCGTCCGAAAAGGTTCAACGACCAAACCATCCGCCGCATTGTGAAACCGGACCCAAACAAAAATCAAATATAGTCCCGTCAACTTGTTCAGTCCTGCTGAGCAGAAGCCTGACCTTATTCAGAGGGACGAAAAACCGTCCGGACATCAACTCTCCCAAATAACACAGTCGGGACACACTGCAGCTCCTTTTCTTTCGTCAATCACCTGTAAAATTTCTCCATCCGAAACGCCGACAGAGCAAAGACAGAAGTAGAAGAAGAAGTGGAGACAATCCCACCTGAGGTATCAGCTCCGCGAGCTGGGACGAAGATGAGGGGATGCGGACGGACGCTGCTGGACGGAGTGCAACGGCTTGTTTCCTCGCCGTCTTTCGACCTCTCCTGGCATCACCCTAGCATTCTCCCGTGCCCTGAGAGAAGAAGGGGAAAAAGACAGAGGCTTGAGAAATCCGGCATTTCCCAGAGACAGAGGTGACATTCATGAACGAGAGAGCGCGGGGGGGAAGAGAGACAGACTGGGACACTGAAGCGAAGAGAGAGAGGAGGGAGGGAGTGCAGGGAGTCTATCTATCCCCCCTATCGGATCGGGCTCTCCAACTCTCTCGGCAGCGCGCGTTCACCACAGCAGAGCGCAGCGCTGTGTCCTTCAGCCACGCGTGCCGCCTCGCAGTTGGGAGAACGAGGGATGAATGAATGGAGGGAGACAGAGAGCAAGGGAGGGAGAGAGGAGAGGAGATGGGGTGGAGGGAGAGGGAGGGGTGGGGTGGGTGGGTGCGCTGGCAGGTAGTCGTGCCTTACGGTAGATGCTGTATTGCCGCCGCTGCTCATGGGAGAGTCTCCAGTGGTGGGTGACAGTAGTCCGGTCCGGTTCTATTGAGTCCAGCTGCACAGTGTGTGTCCGTGAGAGGGAGACCAGGGGGGGAAAAGTGTGTCTCCCAAACAAGGCGCACACGTGTGAGAGAGTGCGTGCGTGTGTGTGTGTGTGTGTGTGAAGAAGCAGCAAAGTGTGAAGGTGTACTGGTGTGAGGGTGTGTGACAGAGGCAGCGTGTCTGTATGTGTGTGAATGTGTGTGTGCGCTTGTCCCTGTTCACAGTGTATTACCGAGCGAGCGCTGGCAGCGTGCTTCACACGCTCTCTCTCTCTCTCTCTCTCTCTCTCACACACACACACACACACAGACACACACACCCCCCCTCTCTCTCTCTCTCTCTCTCTCTCTCTCTCTCTCTCTCTCTCTAATCTATTTCCCTAAACCCTCCCCCTTGCTTTTTTCTCTCCCTCCCTTTTCTACTCCCCGTCTGTCACTCAGATCCCTCCTCCAAAGTCTGCGATTCAAAGTCTCCTCCTCCCCCGTCTCCCCTTATTCTCTTCATCACTTTTTCGTGTGCCGTACCCGGACAGGCTGAGCCGGGCCGGGTCAGAGCTGGGGTGCCACCCACCCCCAACCCTCCTCCGCTCCACCCTCTACTCCACCATCTCTGATGTGATGTTGGCTTAAAGAGACAAACTGAGCGAGCTTGTCAGTGCTGCACTCTCAGCTATGACAAGGACGTATAGATGCGGTGACACAGCCTGAGTCAGTCGGGACCTTGCGTCACTGCCTTCACATCAGCCATACATCTGTAAATGCGTCAGTCGGGACGCACAAAACGTACTCAATCACATATATAGTGTACGTACGCAACAAAGCGGTGATCAGGCAGGTTTTAAAAAAGCATAGAGTGTAGCCAGACTATTTAAAGTGCCTTATTTGGAGGTGAAACCAGACGCAACTGAATACGTTTTTGGATAACTCGACAGGAAAACTGTGTCCTTACTATTACAGAAAAAAAGTTGTTGATCTTGTATGGATGTTTACAGCTGACAGTTTGTCTTTTTTTCTTCCAAATAAGATGAGTGATTTTTCTTTAAAACCCATCTGATTGTCTCATTGCTCATGTTTTTTGCTCTGTCAGATTACTATGAACACATTTTTAGCCATGCTAGTTTCATGGCACTAAGGATGGCTATGTAGATCTGTTAGTCCACCACTTTGGTCCAGACTGAGGTATCTCAACAACTATTGTATTGATTACAATAGACATTTTGTACAAAGATTCATGTTCACCATTGGATGAATCCTGCTGACCATGGCGATCCTTTGACTTGTCCTCTTACACCACCATGAGGACGTTTGATTTTTTAGCAAATATCTCAACAACTATTGGATATATTACCATTAGGTTTGGTACATAATGATGCTCAGTAGATGAATCTTAATGATTTTGGTGATACTCTAACTTTTCAATTAGTGTCACCAAGCAGTCAAAGTTTTCACACATCCGATATCTCAATACTGACTGTATGGATTGGCACAACATTTCATGGCCCCTAGATGATGTATTCTAGTGATTCTGGTGATCCCTGGACTTTACATCTCTTTGTTTTCCCATTAACACTAAATATGCCTTTTTTATTGGATGTTAGTGCAGTGTAAGCACATGAAACATACTGTAATTCTGCTGCCATTTTTGGCCAGGACTCATTTGCTCTCTCGCTAAAAAAATACGATCTCAGTCTCAGGAGACCATCCCCGGGTTAAATTAAGGCTAGAATAAATGAAAAAATAAACAAATAAATAAATAAAACACTACGGGAGCTAGAGCCAGAAATTGCAAGAGGCAATACCAGCATCAAATCTAAGCCCGCAATTTAATCTTCGGAGAGTGCTGGTATTGCCCCTGACTTCAGTTGACATCTATTGGCCTCTGTTCAAATTCAGGTCAGTGAGGGTGAATTTATTTGTGCCCGGGCTGAATAACACTGGCAGCGTGGGATGATTTTCATCACCGCGTGGCCACAGATGTAGTGATACGGTCAGGGTAGTAGTATATGTTTACAGTGTCTGTACAAGAAAGAGTTGAACTAGCTAATCTATATTGTTTTTAGCTTTTTTTAAAGATAAAAATATATGAAAATGAGAGAATACGTTTCTCCTCATGCACATATCAACTTCCTTTTGGGATTATGTACATGCTGGGTTTAATTATTCTATTCACAGATATGTGTTTGTATGATCTCAGATCCAGTACTTGATGTTCTCTGAATGGTTCCGGATCCCCACCTGATTTTCTCAGTGTTTTCCAGCAATTCAAATATGTCTGGTGTTGTGCTTATTAGCAGTTTCACCTTTTGGCAAAAACAACTGAGCCAATCAGAGCTTAGATATCGGGATAAAGGATAGGAGCTTGATCTTAGTGGGCCAGAGCTAGATGAAATGCAACAAAATATGGCAACAAAAATTAAGACAAAATGACAATTCGTCACCATCCTCTGTTTAGCTGACTTCGAAAGTAATAAGGGATTCTTAAATTATATTAGCAACACTGTACCAGACTGGTGAGGAATTATCAAAGGCAGTTTCGGTGATAAACTGCCTACACTGCTTAAAAAGGTGGGAGTAATTCCCCCTCCTGTTTTGTGACACAAGGTTCACATTAAAGCGTGATGACAGCAGAGCGAGCGTGTCTTAGCCCCCGGAGCAGTCAGCGTTCCCCTGAGAAGACTAATGTAAAATGATAGTGGGATTCTGTGTTTGTAGGCAGACCTGCTACTGGTCTCTCCCTCTCCCGTTTCTGCTGGCCTAGCAGAGAAAAAAGAGAAGAGAAAACCCTGCAGGATTTCCCCTAAGCGCGCACACACACACACACACACACACACACACACACACACACACACACACACACACACACACACACACACACACACACACACACACACACACACACAGTTACCTATCGCTACCGTATTGCAGTTTCCTGAGCTGTAAAATAACGTAATTATCTCTCTCTCCCTGTCCTGTCCTGTCCTGCATCTACTTACTGCACCATAAAACCCAACCCTAACCCACACCACCCTGCCACCCAAGGGCATCCCTCAACCCCCCCCCCCATCAAATCAAATACAGTTCAAAAGTTACCCCTCTCCCTCTCTAACCACCATCTTCAATCACCCACTGGGCCAGCACCGAGGCAGACAGTCCATAACAGTGAAGGGAAATCCTGGAGACTCAAAGGACACAGTTACAACAAGCAGAAACTGGTACAGAGGCAGGTTTATTGGGAAGCTAGGATGGGAGGGAGGGGGGTGATGTAGAGAAACTGGTGGATTGGGATGAAGACATCATTTGGCAAAGACGAGCCAAGACGTGGCACAGAGAGTGCCAAGGGGGAGAGCTGAGGCGCCAAGGAGACAGACAAGAACACCGGCCAAGACAGAGACACACAGGCAAAGACAGAAGGAGGGACAATGATACAAAAAGCAACATTTTAAGGGATGTAAAGATATGCAGTCAGTCAGTTTGTGTGAGTGTGTGTGTTTGTGTGTCCATGAACTTGTGTACCGGCTCGCTGTCATCCACGGATAGCTGAACATGAATCTGTTCCCAGAGTGAGTCAGTTTCCATCGGCAAATGCCTCTGAGGGTGACGCCATGATCGGGCCGCGCCAGCCGCGGGGCAGCTATAGTATTGTTTTCCACCCGCCACCCTCCCCTTCCCCCCTCTCCATCCATCCTCCCCACCCTCCACTCTTCACCCAGACAGCCTGGCCCAGTTCTGTCTGCATGTATCTCTAAGTTCAGTCCAATAGAAAAGGTTCTTTACTGGTATAGCAGAGGAGAATGTGGACACAACACTAGCTATAGAAACCCATGCAGCATTTACACAGAAAGATTCTTTGTAACTTATATTTACTTTGAGTTAATGATAGATCAATAAAGACACCAGCTACATGAGCTACATTTTCACACGGCAGACACAGTCATTGCCTTCCATTGCTAGCTAGCTTACAGCTAATGTAATATATTTTGGCTGTTTGGGGCAAATAAACACAAATGGCCTTGCAGTCAAACTCAAGCAGGTTATGCAAAGTAATCATCACCATCAGTGGGTCAAAAATGCTAAATTTACCTGTTAGCAACCAAGCGAACAATGGTGATGTTTAACAAGTCAGCTAGCTCAGAGAGCTGTTCTCGCTCCTCAATAAGTCATTTTTAAATAAAATGATGAACCATACTGAGAACAAAGTATCACCTATTACTATAGTTCACCAGCTGGCCCTGTGAGTAGCATTAGTCCTTCCCTGTGTCTCAAATCACATACTTCTGTTAGTACACTTCTGTGCAATATACTCTGTACTTACTTGCATAGTTAGCAAATCTCGATAGATTAGTGTCTCAAATCCAAAACGGCCGTTACGCACTTACCAGAAATGACAATTAGGTACATGGTACCAAATCATTACAGACTGCTAAATTAACCTAATAAACCTGATGATGGCTTATATCTGACAACAGTATAGGGGTGCCTAGTGCAAAAAACACTTGCATAATGCATATGTATAATGCAGTGATGTTCACCGTAGTTAAGCGGAACTTGGGCACCATTTCCAGTTTGAAAAGCGGTCCCTCCCCTTCTGCTACATAATGAAGATTGAGGGTGAGATGTGTCCATAGTTCCATACTCAACCTTTTTTTCACGGTTTTGAGTTAACCATCCAGACACTCATAACGCACTGCATTTTTCCATACTTCTCAGTGTGAACGCACTTTGTGCACTCAAAATATTAAGTTTAAATACAGAAGTACGCAATTTGAGACACAGCACTTGTGTCACCAAGCTTGTGGCGCCATAAATTGCGTGAGGACAAACTGATCAACTTCACTGTCCCACTTTGTGATTTGACCTTTACTTAAATAATAAAGCCAGAAGAGAGGACATTTGATGAAGGTGCCAGACCTTCATCAAAAGGTTTGAACCTTTGTAAAGAGGTAATGTCAGACACGGCATCAGTCTAAAGCTGTAAACTAGCTACGTCTATCAGCCTCTGGTCTAAGGTCAGTTGTGCCATGATTTCAAAGAAAACATGATGCTAACATTAGTATGATAGTATGTTCACATTGGTGTTAAAAAGGATGATGTTTAAGACTTAGATTTTTGGGATGTTATCTATATGCAACATGATAACATACTCTGTTCAAAGTTAACAGTTTAGTAAAAGTAAGTATGTAACTTTGCATGTTAGTGTAAAGGCTGCATATAAAGGATACCGTTTTGCATGTTAGCATTGTAAAGTTGACACACTACGGTTATATTATCATCGCAGTGCAGCTTTGGCTGAATGGAATTTGATCATTTGTTATAGTTGTGAATTGAAATGTTGGAAGTGGACATTTCTACCTGCTGGTGGCACGAGATTAAAATTGAGAGGATCATCAAAGTCTACATGTCGACATCAAACTGGATTTCACCATGCTGTTGGACTGCCGGACAGACGAGCAGATCAAACAACCAGCCAGCATTGCCATCACTAGTCAAGTTGGACTGAAAAAGCACTGCCTCTTGCTGTTTGTCCAGCTCCTTTTCAGTTGCTTTCTTCCTCACTGTCCGTCATCTCTGTCTGTTTCTGCCAAACGGCTTGGCATGCAGAATATTGCCAAAGCATGTGAAACCATATGGATTACCACTGGGATTGAAATGTGTACAATACAACATTGTGATAACTAGAAAGTGTGCATCAAATATCGTCTTTGTCTTCATCTTCCTCTCCTCCACATGTATCACTCCTTAATCTCTCCCCATCTCCTCCTCTTCATGTTACCCGTCTAATTGTCTTTTCCCCTCCCGCCGTCTCTCCTCATGTAACCCTCTTTATTTCCGTCTCTGACACTCTAGAGGTGACTGGTCTGGTTTGCCTCTCAGTCTAATCTCAGGCTCATTATGTAAAGGCATGTTGGCTCATTTGTTATTTCTGGCTCCAATAACCCTGATGAAAGATGTTTTTTCCCCCTCTTTCTCTCCTCTTTCCACCATTCTGTTATCAGACAACGTTAATGATAGCAACATCAGTCCTCTGAGAAGGTTTCCTCTCTTCGCTCCAACATGTTGATTCTGAAATGAAAGTGTGACTCATACTTTCACCTGCAAGCATACGTATTTGTTACAGATGTATGTTGGCTATTTTACATAGCAAAATGGCATTTCAAGTTTTTCTTCTCCCACTATGTGTTTGCATGACTGATCATACCAGTGAGTGTGTCGCTGTGGGCAGCTCACTGATTCTGTAATATGGCGGTGCAGAGAGGGCTGCCAAATGTCACAGGAGCAGCAGGAGAGAGAAGGGGTAAAAATGGTCATTTTAACAGAACTAAAACTAGCTACTGTAAGCACTGTGGCAGTTAAGGTCAGTGTTTGGTGATAATACACCAACAGACAACATTCATAATAGCATGTAAAAATGCTCTGATATCTTAAAGTTGGATGTTGTGAGTTGATGTTTTATACTGTCTGAAAAATCAAACACAAGACAAACTTGTGATGATGTAGTGTAAAGGACAATGTGAATTTGGTTGTTTAAGCCAATGCTGAAATGTCAAGCAGCTAAAGCACAAAAAGACCTCATTTTGGTTGTTAGGACTTTTAAATGTTTTGTCCCATAATAAAATAAAATAAAATAAAAAATCAAATTCATAAATTCAGTAATTTATGCTTATATATTTGAAGGTATAAGTTTCTTCTTCACTTTAAGCAACTGACCTTGTTTTTGTGATGTTTACATAAGAAGTTACAAACCATTAAATAGAACCATTAGTGCAGACGGTGGTTAATGACCATAGTGAGAACAAGGGACGCTCAGTGTTACTACGTCTGACCTTGTAAGATGATTTATTCATACATGAGACCAACATGTAAAATTATCATCACACACTAGATGCATGTCTTAAAGGTATAGTGTGTAGAATTTAGTGGCATCTAGCACAACAGGCTTGGCAGGAATAGAATATAATATTTAAAAGTATGTTTAAATAAGTGTAGTATCACCGGAAAATAAGAATCATTGTGTTTTCGTTACCTTACCTTACTTTACCTGCAATGCCAGGTTTCTACAGTAGCCTAGAATGGACAAACTAGCTCTAGAGAAACTTTCACTTTTTTGCAAGTTTTATGGCCACCATAGGTTCTGTTGTACGTTTAGAAGGGGAAGGGGAGGGATATTCAATTGATAGCAATCGTCAACCTTACTGCAATCCTATACACTGCTCCTTTAAAATGGGCTAAACAAAGCTCATCAATTTTAGAATCTATTATTTCCATCTTCCAAATTGAGCAGCATTTGATTAAATACGCTACAGCACTTAAAAATAACAATAATAATAATGACGTGTTGTCACCAGTCCACAATCAACACATCCATGCATGGTTTTCTTTCTCGTTATCTTTACTGATTCATATCTGTTCCCACTGCAGAGCAATGCGGGCTGGAGGAGGGGGTCGTTGCGTGTGGATAGAAGGCTAGAAGAATGAAGACAGAGGAAGTGTGGCAGGCTGCAGCCTCGCATGATATAGATTAGCAAGGGACACACAATCTGCACTGATCTGAGGGAATGAGCACAGATATAGAAAGAGGCTAACTGAGTCACACACAGAAAGAAGCCCAAGACTGGTTCATAAAGAAAGACTGATGTTGCAGGAGGAAGCAAAATTTAGGGAATTTTCTCAATGAGAAAAAAGATGCTTGTACAGTATAGACAGAGCTATATAACATAGCTCAGGATTTGTCATCTCGACATCAGCAATTGCAGGGAAAGGGGCTGAGGGCGCTAATACATTATGACTTCATATTTCAGCCTACGTCCTGCCGAGACTTGGTGTCACAGATAAATATACTCAATAAAGATAGAAAAGCAACACAGTGAATCTATAAAACCACAAATGAAGCCATGTCAAAGCCGATACGAGAGGCTGAGAAGTGCATGTTTATCATTGACGCGTTTTACGAACTGTGTATTAGTTTGTGCCTGTCATTTTCTGAGGGTGTATATGTGTGTGTGTGTGTGTGTGTGCGCATAGGTGTCGCTCCATCTGTGTGTTACCCCCTGCTCACCTCTAAATCCCTCGATACAGCTGTGGATTAGACGCTGGTAAATTGTGCCTCAGCAGCGCTGTGCTGCCTCCAATAATGCAATAATGCACCATCCCTCTGTGTCAGTCAGCGCCTGTTAACCGGCACCAGCCTGAGACAAATGACCCCCAAATTGGGATTGATATGGAGGGTTTTTCTGTTAATGAACACATGATGCAGGCTTCCCTACATGTTGCGAATAAAACTCTTGGTGTGGCAGCAAGTGAGTCTGGACCTGGGTACTAATGTGTTACTGGATGTTCTCAATCTGGAGGTTGTAAAATGATTTTGGGGGATTCGGGGGAAAGCTTATCTTAGTTTGAATACATTCCAAAAATTGAAATGGGAACATGGGAAAATGGGCGGGGGGGGGGGGGGGGGGGGGGGATAGAAAGGAAATCGAAGTAGTAGTTTTAAAACACTAAAACACAGGCACAGAATGATGGAGAAAGGAAGAAGGTGAAAAGCCCATGGTTGTCCATTCTAATCCAGTCAAACAGAACCCATATTTTATGTCTTTAGACAACTTGTGAACTGAAAGATATTGTTCAAGACATGCCCGTCCAATCTTAAGAGGAAGGTGAGATGTGGTGTTGGGCTTTAGATGATGTTGAGAGTGTGTACAAACCACCATGAAGGAAACTGAAGCTGTCTGCAGGCACTGCTTTAAGCCTGATAAGACACTCCAGGCTTCACCACACAGCTGAATGCTCTCAAGTACCAGGTGAAACAATCTTTCCCAAAATGTATTGACTGGCCAAAGATTCCCAACACTATAGAAGATGAAGAGGAGTCCTGTGCCAGTCTGGAAGATGTTTCTTCACTGTTGTCTGGCTTTGAACCTGACAATGAGCCTTCTGGAGGATGTTCATCTGGTCTACTAACCCATTTAAAAAATGTGTCTCCTGTGTGGGTCAGGAAACCTTGAACCTTGAAAGCTCAGCTGATATATTACCGACAACAAGGCGCCATATCTAAGAGAAACTTCCAACATCATGCTTGCCGTGATGAATATCAAAGAGGGGGTGAGCGTAGATACTTCCGACAACCACAACTGCCTCGACAACGACAAAGTGCTACAACTGAGGACACCCTGAGAATATGGCTCATAATTGCCCACATTGACAAGAATCTTTACTTTGTGCATCAGCCTGGCTTTCCACTACAATAAAATGATGAAGACTATCAGGACAACACATACAGTCAATGTACAGGATACTGGTCTGGTATAGAAGCAGCTTTTTGAGATCCTCTATTATATCAATGGCTCCTAAAGCTGACACACTTAATGGTAGAAAAACACATCCTGTCTAAAATACATAAATAAAACGATAAATTTGAACAATGTGAACATTATTTCCACGTCTATGATTCATGGTCGCATATCACATATTGTAGAATTATGATTGCATCAGTTATTGCTAGACTATTTTAAATTAATTGCACCATATAGCTCTGCAAAGTGTAGCCTATACACTCTGTTTTATTTACGCCATGAGTGTGTACTCATTATATCCTCTGATTATGAAATCATTAACTGCATCTTATGTACTGACATCGTCAAGGTTGCGTTAGTTGAAGTGAAGGTTACAAGCTCCATGACCCAACAATTACGTAAAGGTTTTCTTCATACCAGTGTTTTCTTGTGTGATTCTCATTGACAGGAAAAACATTTTGGGTAACCATTAATATAACTATAATTATTTTTTTATATTACAAGCTCATTTGCTGTTTATGTAATTGGCTTATACACACTGTGAGAAGTACAAGGGAGAGATTAGACTCAAGGCTACACGAAGGAGTAAAACTGCTATCTTAGCCAGCAATACATGTGAGGTGATGTTTGAATGACTAATGGCAAAAGACAACAACACCCCTTAGCTCTTATGTTACAATATATGATGCAGGCATGGGGAAAAAAACTACTACTAAACTAACTGTTCCTAGCTACGCTGCAAAACTGCGATGTAATATGCTTACTGTCTAATTTAATGTCTCATTACACCTTAATCTTTGACTTTCTTGAGGCTTGGCAGCTGATCAATGCATGATGTTAATATTGGTAAGAACAAGAATTTTCCTAACCGCCCGAAGGAGTTAGAATCTTGGTTCTTTTGTTAAATGGTGACAGCTAATTACCATCAGGTGCAAATACTTACTTCACTTCAGCTCTTTTCCAGTTCTAGTGTTTGATTCATCGAAATTACTTCGAGTCAAGTCACAGAAGTGGTGAATGTCCGCCCGTTATATGGCATGTGTGAGCAAACCCCACTGCAGCAGAGCCAAAAGCCAAGAGATGAGGTGTCACAGTATAGACACAACAATAATCAAGAGAAGCCTTCTTGCACAATCCTGGCACCTGGTTTGTTTGAGAAGTGGGGTCAAAGACTTCTGTCTGAATGCGATTTACTCTTGACAACAGCCAATCATACAGCCATTCGAGCAGTCAGCCAGTGGTCCAAACACCAGCCAACCATCTGACTTCCGGCCAAACAGAGTGTCGCTGCCCACCAGCTCGCCAGAAAGAGCCAGATGCAGCAGCAGGGCTTATGGAGTCGTACTGTCATCTTACGCTTGTCAGCCACGCACAATGCCGCCAGCACAATACCACACCATTACTCCGATGTGCACGGACAAAAGGTACAAAAAACCTTTGGGTTGGAGATTTCTGCTTATTGTAAAAAGCAAATAAAGCAAGTTAACAATCTATTTTATCACTGTTTGTGTACAATTTCTCCAGCTTACCCAACCTTCTCTCTCTCTAATCTGTAGCTCTGCAAAGAAGAAGCAGCCCGGTTTTTCCACACAAAGTGACAACATCAGTGCAATAAAGCGTTTCTCTCCTCACTTTTCTGTCTGTATGACAAGACGAGTAACAAGACAGAAGCCCATAAAGATACATGAATGATTCATGGATTAAACACTGTTGTACAGCAACTAAGGACCACAGACTGGAGCCACGATGACAATTAATGCGAGAACAGGTGTTGTTAAAGTTAAAGAGAAAGCTACATCTAGCATGAATTTGTTAGTCTTCCTAATTAAATAACACTTGACATTTAATCTTGGTGCTTGTTTTTCTCCTTCACTGTAAAAATAAAAGCTCTTATGAGTAATATAATTGTTTTTTAAAAATGCAGTTTACAGCATCAAAGGAAATATGAAATCCTCCATTTAATCAAAACATGGATCTTTGCCCCTGTTGGAAAAAATGCAAACCTATTTAATAACCTGATGGTAATTTCCATCTACAGCAGCTTTAGCAGTAAACACACTTTGACACAGTTAAATAAAATGGGTTGTACTTCTTGTGCCTCGAGTCAACATTGTGTACTGTTAAAGAGCTTTATTAGATTTGAAGTTTGGCAGGACTTGTTAGTGATTTTTCTGGTCATAAATGTTGCACCAGCCTCCATCAACATTCATTTGAGCAAAGTAAGACCATGGGACTGTTTCTGTGATGCTGTACATTTACTGAGAGATGAAGGTGTAATGATGCCTGTTGGAGGTTGTTTTTCCTGCAATGTGCAAGTCGTAGCCTAATAAGCCAATCAGCTATCAGGATTGTGTAAGACTAGCCAGTTTCACAGACAGACAGACAGGGATAATATGTAGTTAGGAGTAGGGCTTAATGTATGTTGAAATGTAAAATGATTTATAATGATATTTAAGTAGCTTTATGAACCTGGCTTAAATTTGTCTTAGCTAGTCAGAGACTATGGGGTCCTGATCTAAGCCTAAATGAGAAGACCTAGGTTTAGCCTCATTATATGTTCAGTATGAGCATGTGGTATTGGTCTAATGGTGCTCATGAAAACCCAGAATGGAATGGAAAACACATTGTTGGTGTGGATCTTGACACAAAATAAGGGCAAAAAGAAGCAAGCATGTGTTCAAAAAGTTTTAACGAGTATGAAAAAACTACTTGTTATCGGGCTGCCAGCGAAATTATGTGAAGGAAACTGTAACCGTAAAAACAGTATAGCTTCATTACTACCAGTATGTCATGTTTCTCATATTCATATTTTTGTGACATCACTTATATCGAATGATATCTGAAATTAGCGTTTTAATACTGGTGAATAGACTGATGAATTCAATGACTGCTCATCTGGAATAACAGACCATCAGCAACCTCTCAATGGTAAACCACACAATGACCATTTGGACAGTTCAGATGAACAACTGAGCACAAATGGTTAATATACCAAAGGCATTTGGTTGTGTCATTTGGTAAATATACTCTACTGTCTGTCAATCTGTCTGACCATATGAGTTTATTTGTGCTTCAAACATTGTTCTTTTTTTTCCAGAGGAAAGCAATCTGAACAGGCTTGAGAAGCCAGTGCAGAGTGAGTATGTACAATCCACATCTGCTACAGCATCCAACTACATTTTAAAGCAGATCCGGTTTAGCCACTCATTAAATTTTGCATACCATTTTAAATTTGTACAAAACAAACATTATCAAAGCAGAAATCAGCCATAATAACTATATTTCATATCTAAATGCTTCTCATCTAGTTGAAGTGCTGCAATGTGAAAGCAACTCTGATGGTTACTGCCTGCCTCAGCCACTGACACATCTGCTTAATTCTGGTATTCCATTGGAGGATGAAGACAACAGTGCTGCTTCAGTTTGTTGTGCTGAAGCAAAGATCACGTTACACTTTAATTTCTTAGTTTGAAACAAAGTGTATTGTGTAAACACTGGAATCGATTTTCCCATACTCAGAACACACACTCGACCATCCCTCTAGTGTGGATATAAGCTTTGTTGTATCTTTGCTGCTCAGCTGTTGAGGGATTTACACCGAGTAAGTACTCCACTATGTTGTCCTCTATGAAACTGAGCACACGGTGAAGAGTTGAGGAAAATCCTTGTATCGTGAGTTGCACCTTTCTAACAGGCAACAATGTTTGAAAACTCTAAGTTGGGAGTGCGTACACCCTGAACATTGATGGAAAAGCAGTCCTTTCGGTTCGTGTACTCCTCAGCATCAGGAGTTGATGGACTCTTGATGGGAACATGATATCTATCTATACAGCCAATCACTCCTGGGATGCTAGTCTTCATTTAGATATGCCAAATAGTTAATGATCCTTCACAAACAGAACTAAACAGAAGTTACTTCTTTGAAGGATTCATTTACACTTTAATTTAGTCCTAGAGTAGTTCTAATCCTCCCTCTTGCAGTCAATTTAGTTTAATCCAGCACAGGTTAAATCTGTGTATAGTTTAAGATACATCTGTGCAAGTTGCTATGAGTTAAGCTCAAACAGTCACTTTAATCTGGAACTAGGTTTAGGCCTTGTTTGTGAAACTGGCTCTATATGTTGATGGGATAATGGATGATTTTAAACAGTTATTTAAGGTACCAAATGCTGACATTGACTGTTAACCAATGTAATGTGGCCATTCATACAGCACACAGAAATGAATGGGAAAGGCAGGACAGGACGGGACACAGGAGCCATTTAGAGATAAAGGACCTTCATTACAAAAGGACGAAACACTAAATGAAACAGGAAATGACTCAACGTGATTCGACCCTGTCACTGAGCAGCATCCTCTTTCTGTCTATTTACTCATGCACGTGAGAACAATCGTTACCATTCAAGAAACCATAAAAACCAAGACGTTCTTCAACTCTGTGAGATAAAAATGGATCGATACAGTGACTGAAAATCGGTAGTGTATCAAAGTACCTCCAATGTTGAAGGGCACATCAGGTTTTGCAGGCGTAATAAGGAAGAGTCATCCCTCATACATAACTTTCAGTTTAAGAAGTACATTTGGAAAAAAAAAAACATGAATTTAAAATGTGTTTCCACTGTCTGTAGCATTGTAAGATTTTCACAAATCTCACAAGGAAATAGTAGTTATCTAGCACCCAAATTACCAACTTTTAAACTTCTAACCCAATTGTGAATTAGAAATATATGACAGTGCCTCCACTTAGCAGGACTGTATGGTATGAATCAATAACTGAATCCCACTAAGAAATGTTTTTAAGTACTTTTCCCTTTTTAAACTCAAATCACACCTCAATGAAATGTAAATAAGGAATTTAGTTAATTAAAACACAAGTATTTAAACCAATTATGAAAATAAAATATTTAACAGAACTCAAAATTGTTTCCCCTTTAAGTTTTAACGTTCTCAAAAGTTATGAATTTCCTTTGTATTATTTACCAGTTTTAAAGCTCCGAACTAAAAGGTCCCACACTCACACACACACTCACTCTGCGACCAAAATAATATATTGACCTAATAATGACCCACAACAAATGGCTGCTTCACCTGTTTATGCAAGCAACCACATAGAACAGTATGTTCACTGGTTAGTTGTTACTCACAGTTCAAACACGGGTGAAGGAGGGAAATGCTGAGTGAGGTCACAGGCTGGCGGGCAACAACAGTCAGGATGAAGTGACAGCTGGGCGAGAGACGTCTGTTACTCTTCCAGAGTCCAAAGCATTGTTTACTGGTCCAGTCTAATGAAGATACATGACAGTGTATCTCAGTCACTTAACTCATCTCAAAGCTCTTTTACTCTTCATGCCGTGTTCATTTTGAGCTTTAAACTAACTCACAACATGAACACATACTAGCAACATGCATGCAACAGTAATTTTAGCTGCTAATACTCTTGACATATGTGCTAATATAACTAGCGCGCTAATACGCTAACCGCGATTAGCATCTATATTTTACACACTGTATCATGATGAAACAATACAAAAAGATACACAGACAGAAGTTTTTACTTTATGAAAGTTGCAATATGTCCATTACCAGTTGGTAAGACTCTGAATCCACCAAAGTAATGAACAAAACACTTTCCTGCAGCGTAAAAAACCTTCTTGTTTGTGGTCTGATTGCTGTGGCTTCATTCTACCGGGGTCACCTGTATATCCCGCCCCTCTACATTTCTGATTGGCTGGCATGTTAGTAACAACCAATATAACCAACCAATGAGAATAGGTTGTGCTACTTTTAGGTTTATTCACTATGAGCTGTATTACACATTCGTTTTTTTGTTTTTCTTTAATGAAATACCTTTTAAACATTTAAGATTATTTATTCTTCTTCTTCTCTTAATTATTTACATATTTATTTGTGAAAACTGAAACATTTTTAGACTGGGCTACAGTTATAATTACATTTACCCACTTCAGTTGGCAGCTTGTTGGCCCTCTCCTAAAGGCCCAAAATATATAGGGCTATTACAGCATTAAAAGCCTTGTTGTAGATGAGAGTGTGTTCTCATCGTTTCTCATTAAAGAAAAGTTGAAAAATCCATTAAAATCTTAAAGAATTCCAAGCCAACATTTTATTACAACACTAAATTATATCACTTAAAGCCAATAATGACCTGCAAAGCTAAAATTCTGAACTACAGTACATGTTGGTCAAAATTGAGTTAAGATTAGAATCTGACTTTTTGACATTTTGACCATATAAAAGAATTACACAATATACACAAAAAACACAATTTGAACTGAAATGTAAAACTGTAAGCTATAGTCAAACAGTAAGTCAACTCTAGCTGTGCAGTTACTATCTTATCCCACTTACTGCACTGTTGTCCAGAGTCAGTCAAGCTAAAATTCTGTTGATGGTTATTAACACTAAAGCCGTCAAATCTGTATTTAATTATCATAAACATATAACATATTCGGCATCCATGTTTGGTTTGGTTATTCAGGCACTTTAAAATTATTGCTTATATTGGAACATTCAGAAAAAGTGTGTGTTTTATGCAAATGTTGTCCAGGCTATGAATTTTATTCCGATATGACCGTTATAAATGCGACATCAGTTCGACATGGCAAGCAGAAATTGCTACAGACAAATGCAACCAGCTATATGTACTTTATCTGCGGCTCTGCGACCTGTCCTCGAAAACTCAATTTTAATGATTCAACGTCTTTTTACCATCATTTTTAAGATGATCCATTATTACATTTTCTCAACATGGCTGGTCCCAGCCTTGTAGAAATACTCCAGAACAGTTCCAAAGTGCAGTGCTTTGCATCTTCACTTTCCTCTGGGGATCTGCTCTCTTGTAAAAACACACTTACAGTAAGAAGAAAGGAGGCTGAGATAGCTAAATCAAGCCAATTAAGGCAGGCTGCTCCTTCAAACCTTTACAGAAAAATGAAAATGAGTCAGTTCAGAAGGCTCTCTGGCTATCTTTGAAACAATACACGGATCAAGAAACACAGTGCTGTGTGTGTGTGTGTGTGTGTGTGTGTGTGTGTGTGTGTGTGTGTGTGTGTGTGTGTGTGTGTGTGTGTGTGTGTGTGTGTGTGTGTGTGTGTGTGCATGCTACTACTGCTGAGTAAACTGTATGTCCAATAGTGTTGAACTGAGCAGCAGTTGCGCCATCTGTGAAACAGTCACTGTCTTGTACACACACAGACAGACAGTCATATGTACAGTCTCTCACATGTTCATATGTGTCTCTTTTGCAGACATAACCATGAATATTGATGTGTGTACATCAACACACACAGACTAGAAGTCTAGCTCGTCAACAGAGGTTAGGGTTCATTTCAGTTTTATTGAAGAGACATGAAAAGACAGGACAGGACATGACAGGACAATAAGAAAACAACACAGATTTGAAATACATTTTAAAAAGGTGGACAGAAAAGCAAGGGGACAAGAGCAGAAGGTGACATTATGTCCAGAACTAGAAATATGCTGATGAAGGGAAGAAGACATGAGAGAAAATGAAAGGAGACAAAAAACTCAAAAAGATGAGGAGGGGAAGCTGACCAGGGATGGTGCATTAGACCCACCAAACCAACAGAGGAGAGGAGAGGATGAAAAGGCGAGATGCTCTAAATACTTAAAGAGCCACAGCTGACTGTGGAAGACACAGAGACAGAGAGAGAGAGAGAGAGAGAGAGAGAGAGAGAGAGAGAGAGAGAGAGAGAGAGAGAGAGAGAGAGAGAGAGAGAGAGAGAGAGAGAGAGAGAGAGAGAGAGGGGGAGAGGGAGAGGGAGAGAGAGAGAGAGAGAGAGCTCACCCGTTGTCTTGTGAAGATACAACACTCAGCCAAGCAAAGCGAACAATCTTTCTGCAGCACAGGACTCACAGGCTCCGTGGCCTCCACAAGCTTTCATCCTGTTCATTAGAAGTTTCCTTACTCCCTCTGAGAGTTGCGGAGGAAACGGGGGCGTACACAACATACAAATGCTTTACAACTTTGGGGGGGGGGGGGGGGGGGGGGGGGTTTCACGCCATTTTCAGTTCACCGTTGCATGCCTCCGTCCTTGTAAATGAGCTTTAATTCATAATTTTTAATTAAAGTGTTTGATGACTCGTTACATAATGGCATTACCAGCAGTGTGTATCAATGCGTGGTTGGGCTTTTTCTTCTGGGTGATTAGAGGATGATGTGCAGTGCAGTGATGCCATCTATACCCAGTGTGTGTGGGGTGTTATTATCAACAGGGAGCTGAGGAGATAGATGAGGACAACTTTTTGGGGTTAAAGGTGAAGTCAATGCATTAACCTGAAATTATGATGAAGCTTTAATAAAAGGATAATTGTTTATCCTGGTCTTATTTTTTATCATTTTGGCCAACATCTTTAACTCACATTTGTAACAAACTAGCAAATATTGACCTGAGAGGCTAGCTTACCGAGCTAGCTATGTCAAATGCTAACCAAAGATGAAAAACAGAACTTCTGGCGGTTCTCATGGCTGCTAAATGGAAACCTGTTCACTCTCATATGTTCATTTTCAACTTCAGAAAGTGTTTCGACTTAGTTCTTATTGTTTCTTAATTTTTTTAAGCTCAATGCTACCTTTAGCTCAATGTGGTCACTTGGAACAACTCTGTAATGCAAAAAGTACTGTCAATTTTAGCAAGACATAGGACTGAGTGACATGAAAGAGTTTGATGGTTTATCACAATTCTAGTATTTAATGAAAAATTTTAAAAAAGCCTCAAATTTAAGACTAAATCAATATTTTATTTATTTATGACTTCATTTTTTGTATTTTAGCTCTTTCCTCTAGCTAGGTTACAAATATTGGGGTTCAAAAGCAAAAAAAATCTTTATCTTTTTCCTTCTGAATTGACTTTTTTACATCCTCAGGCCCCTGAAAAGCATTATAAAAGAAAAATATGATTTTCAGGTTGAGCTGACCTCCAGTCATAGACATGTGCAATCTGTGATGAAAGGTAGCAAGTGGGAAAAGCTTTCTTTTAAAAGGTTTTAGTTTACGTACATCATGAATTTTAAGATTCTTGACGCAGCTGTGAAATGGGTTTTAATCTAAGAGCTCACTGTGATGATGTGATGTTTGTTTAACTGGCAGTAAAGAACTGTAATCTCTTCCTGTCTAGTGGTTCAGTGTAATTAACAGTGTGCAATGGTCAACAGTAATAAAAAGGTGCAATAAAATAGAAAGAGAAATTAAGGTATGCTCACCTGGGAAATCCACTGCCACACTTTTACAGACTGTGCTCTCACTTCTAGAGCAACCACACACATACAGTAACATCTAATTAAAAAGGGTTTAAGCAATTGTTCACAGAGGAGCTCCCATCAAGACCTGCTTCAGTGGTGATACATTAACTGGAGCGACTTAGAGTGGAAGTGCTACAAAAAAAATGGATGTGATTTTTGAAAACGTAGCAACTTTAAATGCAACTTATCAAACCGAATCAATTTCTGTCTGTGTCTTCATTAAAAATGCTTGATCACGTTCAGCGTTACAACATTTACGTCCCTGCTAGAGGCTTGAGAGCCCACACTTCTGCTTGTTTGCTTAATTGCTCTCAATGTCATTAGGAAGTGGAGCGTGACACCGCAGTGTAAGACGCACTTGAAAGAAGACAAAATGTGTGGAAAATGACAAAAGGCTCTGGAGGAGGACAGGGACATAACAAGCAGCACAATGGTTGGGACACACTGCAGAGGCATCGTAGCAGCGGAGCAGAGCGTTTGGACGCGGCCGATGGAAAACTCCACTAAACCTTGGAGTGTGTGAAGAGCCAAAGCTGCGAGCCGATGCCGGCTGGCAGACAGTGAGAGCTGGCGCTGGGGCAGGCGAGCCCAAGGCTGGCACCGTTGCAGCTATAGAGCTGTTGTGTGATATCACAGTGAAACAGATTGAGATTAGCCTGCTATGATCCACTGAGGAGAAAGGACGGATGGAAGTGGAAGCGAGGGATGGAGAGGGAAACTGAGATAGAGCTGTAGGGGCAGCTGTCATTATTTGGGAGGGGGATCCTCTAAAGTAGGGAGAGAACGATATTTTCCCTTTTATTTCTTTTTTTTTACATTCTCTATTCACACAATTTTACTCTTGTTGCATCCAAATATTGCCATCATTACACTGATTGGACATTATCCATTATATCAGTGCAACACACACATATTATAATTCTATCTCTCCCAACTCTTTTTCCAGCTGTTCTCTTTATCGTTCACCCTTTGTCTTCTTCTGTGGTTCTGCCTCAGGGTCTGCGTCTATGTAATCTCACCCCTGCACTACCTTGACAAGGCAGATATGCCTCTCAGTTGACCCTGTGGATAAATTAGCCCTCATTAAAAAATGTTTTATGTATCTCCCTGCTGTTCAGCCCGTCTTCATTTTATAATCCCAACAATTATAACATCTCCTGGTGTGCAACACCCTCTTCTCCTCTCTTTCCCTTTGCTCTCTGCTCCCATCAGTTCCTATAGGAGGTGCTTCAATGTGCTCCAGCCTGCCTGGCACATGAAAAGAGACAGCACAGTGGCTTTTGATGGTATTAGTATGTGCATGATATCCTGTGTGTATTCTATATTTATGCTCTATACTGTAGGATGCACCATATAGTTGAGTTTTTGACAGCAGGGATTTTCTAAATTGGATTAGCCATTATCACCGAGGATTACAAATCTGATGGCAGTAGCCAGGGGACAATCCTCTATATAGCATGATTGACAGTTGATCAGCTCTGTCATATGTGGCCCACGCACTGGGGTGTGCAGTGCCTTGTAGCTCTGAAAAGTAGGAAGTGTAGCAGCTTATTGGCTGGCTGGCGAGAGCAAAAGTGTGGCGATCAAATCGTCAGTTAGTGAGCGTGTTCTAAATCGAGATTCAAAGCTTTATTTTTCCCCTGCATGTTGGATTTATTTGTTTACTCCTTTGATGTCAAAACGGATTTTAATAAGAATTTTCCCTAGTTTATTTAAATCAGAAAAGTTTAAGACTAATTACCCAGGAGGAGATGCAGTAAAAGATGATGATGATGAGCACCGGGTATATTAGACAAGTAGGGTACGATTGGTTTGAAAGCTCCGCAGGGAAAAGCAAAGAGATTGGATAAACAGTGTGGAAGTAACTCGGGGAAAAGATGGAGATATGTTGATGGGATAGGAAGTAAACTAAGTGATAAAAGTCTACGGAGCAACATTAAATGTGTGTGAGTGGAGCTGGGGTGAGGTGGCTTTCTTACAGATTCGTAAAATGTGTCACTGGATGTGGAAGTCCACAGCTGCTAATACTAAAATGAAATAATGCATGTGTGCTCATAACATATGACCCCCCCCCCCCCCCCCCCCCCCCCAAAAAAAAAGACATTTTAATAATGTTCATGTTTGAATCGCCAAAGCGACAAATAAAAATATTACATTTTTTTGTGGATTCTAAAGAAAAACACCAAAATTTGAATGTGAAATCAAGTTTTCATTTCATAGTTGTTGTTTTTTAAATCAGTCCTAACTCAAAACTACTAAACAGGTAATAACATCCACCAATCAGAAAACACTATTCTGGTTAAAATGTCTCATTTTTTTCAAACATGAACATAAATTCTGTTTTAATCTTAATTTATGTGTGCACAAACTGAAGACTGACATAGTTATAATATAGTTTGTGTGACCTGGAATCTTAACTTTGGACACCCTTGTAGGCATGTGAAGGGGTTGACTTTGTGCCTCAAAGTAACAAACTGCTTCATGGAGGACACGATCATTTTGCCTCCAGACTCCAGATTCCCCTCCAGACCAGAGTGACTCTTCATATGATGAGTAAACAAGTGTGTTTTCATTACGTAAAAAACAAATGAACTTAATTTGTGTCCCAGGATAAAGTGAGCCCGTCAGGTCTAATGTTGCCTAATGAAAACAAAATGATTAAGCAGGCGCTGTTAAATAAAACTGTTACATCATGCAGCTGTGGTGAGTCACAGCGTGTCACCCGGGCTGGTGGGACGGCAGGGAAAGCGGGGGGGAGGGACTGGGAGCTGCATGGTGGTTAGAGGGGTAATAAAGGGTAGTAGATGCAGTGCGGCTGTGACCCCTGTCAATCTGCTGCTTGTTAGAGACAGACGATGACTGGCAGGGTCACGCTGTCGCCCTCGGTTGACTTAAGTGAACCCTGAGTTATTTATTCTGGTGTGTGTGTGTGAGTGTGTGTGTGTGATTGGATCTATAAAAAATGTGTGTGTTTTTATCATTCACCAGGCTGTAAGGGTCTGTATATAATTCTGTGTGTGTGTGCATGAGCAATTGTTGGCATGTAAGAGAAGAGATGACCAGAGTCTTAAATCATACAGACCTCGGTTGTCACTGCACAGTATGTGTGTGACTCTCTGTGTCTGTGTGTGTGTGTGTGTGTGTGTGTGTGTGTGTGTGTGTGTGTATGTGTGTGTGTGTCCGAGTATGCACTTGCTCTCTTGTCCAGTGGGATAAATAGCACTAATGTTTACCATGCGCATGTCACCTTCATTTGCGCAGTCAGCACTTTCACTTTGTGGCTCAGACATGGACATAGACACACACACACGCGCGCGCACACACACACACACGCACACGCACGCGCACACGCACGCACACACACACACACACACACACACACCCACACACACACACACACACTATAAAAACACATGTACAGAAAGTCTTTAACCTTAATTGAGAGCTTCAACAGCAGGTAGATGACAAGATTGACTCACTGTAATAAATCACACTCATTGAAGTCTATAAAAAGTCAGCGGAGATTTAAAAAAATTCACCTGAAACTCCACAGAAATACAATACTAGTGAGAAAAAAAAACTCTGCTGTCTCTGCTAGTCAATTAAATCAGACGTATCAATTTTTGCAACAATTTGCACATCAAGGTAGAGTAAAAAGTTTCTAAGCTACATTTGTGTTGAATGTGCAGAGCTGGACGACGTTTCTCATGGATATTTAAAATGTTTGCAATCAAAATGTACCTTCAGACAAACTTGTCGTAATATGCAAAATCCTATCATGTCCCAAAAATATTTTATCCAATTTAGTCTCATTTAATGGCAGTTTTGTTGGTGAATGGCAGTAATGATCATTTGGACAGCTTAAAGGGACTAAAACTCTGCTGATGATGGAGTTTCTATTTTTGGCCATATTCTCTTTAATGTAACAAAATGATTGTTTGATGTTGGGCCCCTAGCAGATGTTATAATGGGAACACAAGAGTAAAAATACAGTGATACAGTTTAATATAGTGACAAAACTGATGCTTAGTAGTAGGACCTTTTTTTCTATGGCAAAAACTAAATCAAAAAGGACTGGTTCATCAGATCAGAAAATGTGTCTTTTTGTTGTTTCATTTGGAGGACTTGTTGGTGGTAGGAGACTGGGATGGAGAATGAAGTCTCTGTTTTGTGACAGTATAACAGTATTTCTGCTGTTCCTTCAGAAGGAGGAACTTGTTTTTGCGCCTCTGTAGCACATCTGAATCAAACTAGATATAAAAATTACTGTCAAGACACAGTGATATGATTACAACGTGAAACCTTTTGGGGAGGCTGTAAGGACATTAAAACTTTGTCAATAGACACACTCTCATTTATCAACCAGACATATTTACGGCCTCAAACATACCATATTTCACTCCTTGAACATCCTTCCTTCCCCAAAAATAATCAATTTATAAACAGTGTTTAGGGAGAAGGAAAAGGTTGAATGTGTGTGCCTTGAGGTTTTAGCTCTCATAAAATATTGATTGGCTTTTTTCATCTGGTATTTCCCAGTACTCACACAGAGAGAGGAGAGAAACCTCACCTAAGACACATAGAGATCTGTGGTACAATGCCACTACAAAACACACACACACACACACACACACACACACACACACACACACACACACACACACACACACGCACTCAGACCAGCTGTTATATTTTCTATACTTGCTGATGAAAATAAAATACATGAAGAAAAAAAATGAATGGCTGATGAACTAACAGAAACTGAGACACAATTCAATGAAATGTTATGGTGATTATGCACACAGGCATGCACACACATCAAAATAAGCAGGCTGTATAGGCAGATGCCCCACAGCGAGAGACCAGTGTCATAAATATTCATACATTCCCATGATTGCAGGAATGTAAATAAGTCAACAGTCGTGAAATTGCCAGCATCTGGTCACTCTGGGGGGAGAGGACGAGAGAGAATTGAAGAAGAGAGGAGAGATGGGTGAAGGGGGGCGGCCAAAAGGTGAGGAGGATGAAAGAGGAAGGTGAAAAAGGGATTGGTGATGAGAGAGAAAAACGACGAAGACTGAAAAAGAGGGAGGGGGGGGGGGGGTCAAATCACCCAGATTATTTTCCACTTTCGGCATAATGACTCTCGCTTGGATTCGTGTGCAATTACTTAATGATAAATATCCTGGAGAGCCTATCCATTTTGTATTCTTCGGGTAGAGAGCAGCAGCAGCTGTAGTAAGCGCTGAGGAATGAGGAACATCTGTTTTACATGAAGAGAGCTAATGTCTCTCTGAGCGCCGGCGTATCAAAGGTCTGCTATCAAATCATGGTTTGAAGTCAGTAACAGTGTGATGTTCTACCTCGCATGGAACACACTATCCTCCTGAAAACTACAACCTGGGTCTTAAATATGAAATAAGGTGACATTTAAAGCTGCACTTATTCATATTGTTACATCAACCATGGACCTGATGACTATGTGTAATGTGAAAGGTGTAGCTAGCAGTCACAAAACCAGACTTAACAGCTCTACAATTCTTTTTTTGTTTTTCAGGCTTTCAGGCTTTTTCAAACTACTCTTTTCTGGCTACTTTAGATACGTTTTCAATGAAAAGGGTTTTAAAGAAGTTAGAATCTAATGGTTAATAGCCAAAGTAAGTCTAAAGTCACTCACCAGGTACCAAGAAGCACGACTCAATATAAATGCAAATGTAACTCTGTCTGCTAGATGTGCTGTTTGCTATTTTCAGGGCAAAAGACCTTCAGGGTAGTGGGCTTTTGTTTTCAGGATAACGGGCCTTTGGATTATGGGCTTTCTAACCAATGGGAGGTCCCCCTCTGTAACACCTGCCCACATGAGAGCTTTGTATTAGAACTGAAACTGAAAAATTCAGATTTTTGAGGACTATTTTTATTGACTTTTCTTTCTTTGTCAGAGATCTTAGGGTACTTCTGCAGGCTGGGACTTGTATAGCAGTTGATCACTGTCAGTTTCTTCACCCAGTGAGTAAAACCGATCACTGATTTGAATTCAATCACTGATAGAAAGCTGACAATAGTTAGTAGTTAAAGCTTTTTCTTACAAATGTGTAAAAGTTGTAGAAGGTGGACACAGGTGGATCTTTTCTAAATGTTCAGAAGAGGATGTCGGCTTGATTATGAAAGAGCTGGATCCCAGAGGGGCTTTACTGAAGAAAAGGAAACGTCTCCAGAGGCTCAAGTTTATCATAATAGTCAGTATGCTCTATGAAATTTGGTCCCTTCGAGAAGTAATCCCACCTCTGGATTCCTGCCGGACTACTGTACTGCTTTCTTCTGGAGAGACCTCTTGATCTAAAAATGTTTTTAAGTTTCTTGCACTAATTACATAACCCATGCCTACTGAGCAGTAGTACTACATCAGCATACTTAACACCCAGTTCAAAGTAAAAGTCAATGAGCTGATCCATACTGGGGCATTGCGCTGGGGGCAGCTGAGCGGCTGAGTTTCGAGAAAAGTATGCAGAGAGAACAAAAAACATATTGTGAGTAAACTCAAAAAACCCAAATCTCAATATGACCCTTGGAGCTTTATAGATACCCACTTGGACATGACAGACAAGTTTTTGGCTGAGGCAGAACACCGGAAGCACCATTACCTGTTTTTGGTGCGATACCTGTTCCAGCCTGGGGTAGCTATTGGCCAGTAGGAAATACATTATCATTAAGCATGTAAACATTAACTAGTAGACCCCCAAAAATCTAAAAAGGAACCTGGAAATGTGCATAATCACCTTTGTCACCACATCACCACCCCACACACTCCTTCATCCTCCACAGTTCTGGACTTGGACTCTGGACTATTGCACAGTTAAATGCATCAATCTGAAAAGTTAAGAAGCTACATCTATGAAGAACTTTCTGCTTTTGTAAAATCTAATCATAAACACATTGGTTGTATACATATGAATTGTGATGACATGAAAAATATAACAAACTATTAGAACTATTTTCTAACATCATTTAGTGTTCACTACTTATTTCGGCTGAAAACAGGACCACAAAAAATACAGCTGCAGCGATTATTCGATAAATTGATTGACAGAAAATTGGCAACCCTTTTGACTTTGAGTTCAAGGGCAAAACATAAGTTAATGTAGGTTTAATGTGTGGTGCTACTGTGCTTGGAGATACCAGCTGAGCTAAAACTTTAAAAAAGGACTGTTTAATTGCATTTACTTCCGGCGTCAATGAACATGCTGTTACCTGAGAGGTGGTGAAGTCTGTTAGTCAGTCCGGTTACCCGCTGTGGCCAGCGTGAGCGGCTGAAGAAGCAACCACAACGGACGGAGGCAGAGGAGGCTGCAGAACTGTCTGGTTCAAAATGAGTACAGCCAACTGCACTCAACACAGGAGGCATTTGTTTCCAATACAGATAGTTTTGCTCTTGGATAACATGAAAACAAGACTTTAACGCAAATTGCAAACCAATGCTTGAAAATAGTACTGTAAAGCTGCGTTCAGACCAAAAGCGTCTGACGCGGAAAAATCGCTTGAATCGCTTCTATTGCGCCGCTTGATAATAAATATACATTTTTGGAACATCGCTTCATTCGTTTCATTCGCGCTTGTGACGTCGGGAGAAACTCGCCGCTGATTGGATGTCGCGGCGCAATGCCGCCTGAAAAGTTCAAATTTTCCAACTTTATTCACGCTGCTTCAGACGCTTGATTCATTCACTCATTCATTCATTCGCTTCAGACGCTTCATTCGCGCCGCCTGATATGAAATCGCGTGTGATCGCGCCATTTACATTCATTTTCTATGTAGACTTGCTGCTCAATTCGCGTCAGACGCTTTTGGTCTGAACGCAGCTTAACTGTAGTGTTTTTCCTCAGATTGAATGAAACACAAGGAACACCAGCACTGAGATCAATTTGTTTCTCTGTCTTTCAGTAATTTTTCTCTTTATTGGTGAAATATGGCACAGTGAAGTTGTAACTTTGTGTTAGCTCAGAGCCTTAATGGTTAGCTTAGCATGCTTAAAGCTGCCTGTTTTTATTTCAGTGACAAGTTTGCTGAAATATGCAAATATCTTCTCTGGGGATCAATATTGTCCTATTTTCTCTTTATTTAATATTGTTGTACTTTTTTGTTTAGTTTTTTTACAACAATGTCAAGTCCAATAATATTCAATGTTAACACTGGTAGTGCCAGTGTAATGAAATAAATACACCATTTTAAAAAATAATATTCTACTATTTAGTGAACATTCAAGTTTCCTGCTTATACTATACAATCAACTGAATTTCAGCTGACAGTACTGGACAGCAGATGTATTCATGTTTAATATTTTCATCATTTCAATACTCAGTATTGACTCAGTATTTTAGTCAGCACTTCTGTAGTTCAAACAGCCTGCATTACCATGAGGTTTGGATTCATAAGACTGTACATGGTTTGTGAGTGTGAGTGTGTGTGTGTGTGTGTGTGTGTGTGTGTTAGGGTGGGGGATTTTAATATTTGGAGGAAAAAAATTAAAATATAAATTACTGTAAGAGTGTTTGCTGTTATCACTGAAAGATGGCTTTTGCTTCTGCTAAGATGAGCCAAACTCATCTGTGCAGCCCTGACCAGGCTATGCATGCATAAGTAACCATATTGCTGATACTGTGCTGGAAGGCACAAAGAGAGCTCATACAATCTAGGCCAGAGCACTTACCATCTGTTTGGTTTGCTCTTCTAGTTACTATGTGAAGTTTTAAACCAGAAAACAGAAAAGTTTTGCCCTCGTGCAATGCTGTACTTCTTTATCTTTTGATTTATTTTCTTCCAGCGGGCTGACAGTTGTTTTCGGTCCCTATAGTAGCACCAGATACATATAATTCAATTTAGTCTGCTTAAAGACACCTAAATGAATCATGCAAACCAATAATATCAGCAATTCAAAAATATTACCAGTACCAAGTATGAGTGAAAATGTGAGATTGAAAGAAATATGATGAGGGTAGCATCAATCTTCTCATCTAACTTTTGGAAAAACAGCAAATACGCACATCTCCCCAAAATCCTGAGCTGATATGATTTGTGCAGCCTCCTTAATAACAGTCCTCAATAGCACAGATATTTTCCACCAGATGTGTCTGCTAAATTATCTAAATTGTAGATACATCAAACTGTACACTCTTGTCCTTGTGCTTTTACGATGTTCCACAGGGTGCAAAGGGGTTGGGGAGGTTGTATGACTGATGAGGACATCAAAAACAACCTTGATCTCTGTAAAAGACTTATTCTTTCTTGCAACAACAAGCCAAAACTAACACATGAATTACCTGTCCTACCTTGTCTTACAGCTTCAGCTATACTGAACAGTTTTTACCTATTTTACCTATTTGTCCTTTTCAAAAAGTTTATGTATGTTCCACATGATGAAAGAACAAAGTGTTTATCCATGAAAGGGGTGGTCACAGCTGTCCTTAAATGAACATTATAGACCTATAGTGTTAAAGTGCAGATGTGTGTTCGTGTGTCCAAGGTCTGTAGTGATTGATGTTCCTTCAGAGGCCTCTGGGCTTTGGGGACCGCAGATATGACCTCTGCAGAGGTGAGTGGATCAGCAACTCTGCTATGACTGACTGCCTACCTGGAGGAACACTCTAGATGCCTCCTGTGACCTTCTCTTGCATGGAAAACACATGGGACACTTTGTACGTGGAGGTGAACCATGTGAGTGTGTGTCCTAATGTACTGGCAGTTACACACCGGTACACACACACACACACACACACATATCCCGAAAACATCCAGTGGACGTTCCTTATCTTCCTAGAAGGGTAATGGACTGATAACCAAAATGCGCCGCACCCCCTCCTCTGAATGTAAGCCTCTGAAACTGACCAATCGCAGCAGAGTGTTTCCCTTGTGATGTAATTCTAACCCAATCATTCTGATACATCTCGGGCTCTACCCTTGAGACACAAACACACAGACCCTCAAAAATGAATAAAGCATTTGGAGATTGTCAATAATACACACACATGCACAAAAGACTACTCACACACACACACACACACACATACGTGCAAACAAATAAACCATTTAATCACTAATTTAAACAGCCTCCCAGTTTCATTCATATGCATATTGACACACACCACAAGCGTGTGTGTGTGTGTGTGTGTGTGTGTGTGTGTGTGTGTGTGTGTGTGTGTGTGTGTGTGTGTGTGTGTGTGTAGTGTGAGAGGTTGAGAGGCAGTCTGCACACATGACAGCATCCCCAAGGTCAGCCAGTGTGTAAGATAGTGTGGATGTGTGATGTTAGATAACTATAAGTAGCGAGTGTGACATCTGCCTTTTTCCCCTGCGAGCATCTATTACACTGGCGTTGGGGAGATAGAAGAAGACAGGCTTCGGTAAAGTAAGTGTTAAAAACTATAGCAAAAGGACACACACGGTGGGAAAGAAAAGACACACACTCACACACACCCTGGGGTTGTGGTCCTAAATCTTCATCAGCAGTGCCAGCTCACCTGAGGATCAGAGCAGAAAAACCCACTGATAAATGGCTCTATATTAGAGTGTGGAGAAGAGGCAGAGGAATGTGTGTGCACGTGTAACCATCTGTATAAAGATGTATGTTAGTGATAAAGTTCCCGCAGGGATTAGCCTCAAACCAATCAGGACAGAACGGTGTGATTAACCCGCTGTGATTAAACAAACCAGGGACGTGCACATATACAAAGAAGGCTCCTCAGATGATGCTCAAACACCTTGGGTAAGTCAGTTACACAATACGTTATTCCTCGAGCTAATGTATGGCTGCTCCCAATTTAAAGTATTTACTTTTGAAGCACCATAGCCAGTTCCCAAAATACACAACGCCTGTAGGATTTGTCGAACCTGAATCAGCAATGACTACATTTAAGGAAGAATCTAGCATAACACAGTGGAGCTTTGAGCAGCTTACAGTATGAGCCAGTTATTTCTCTCAGGAGTTGGTGGAGATGAAATGAATTCTAAATGGAGAGTGAATGTAAGACTTTCCCAGGTGACCATGAACAAGACTCCAATTGAATGTTGAGGGTGTGCTGGATGTGTGAAAACTGTTCCATTGTATTTTGCCATTCACTGATTTAAACTAAATTCAAGTTTGTTGTATCTTAATGAAATTGGCTTTGGTGGACTTGTGTACAGAGTTCAGGCTACACTTGCTAACACACATCATGATGGGAAGACCCACCCTTTTCTCCCTCTGATTGGCTAGTACTCCCTGCCTTCGAGGCTTTTTGTGATCGGATTTTTCGCTCCCCTGCCGTATGCTAACACATGTTACATGACAGCTGCATTAGATCATTTATTTCCATTAAAGTGGCTTCAAATTTAACATTTATTGCACTTCAGTGTAAAGCTTAATATATCGCCGCTGAACACTAATTTCTTTAATCAAAATTAGGGCCAGAATGACGATGATGAGATTTTTTATTTATACAGCATTCATTCAAAGAACTCAAAGCACTTTAGAATAGTTTAGAATAGTTTAAACTAAATAAAATTAGGCTAAGATAACAGAGTAATTACAACTCACTGTGATAAATAAATGGCAATCAATGGGTAACGTTATCTCAACTTAATTTAACTTAAAACACTCACTCTCCTCCCTGGCATACAGAATTGCCACTCAACTATATGGATGTTGTGGTCCTTATTCCACAGCCACCTCCACACAGCTTGCAGCAGATGAAAGTTGCAGAGAAGAAGTGTGGTTTGTGGAAAGGCTGCCCTCCCTCTCGGCTGTTGTCTATGATAAATATTTGAGGGCCTAGCATTCCTCCGCCTGAGAAAGCATCCTAATTTAGAAGGGACTTCAGTGATTCCAGTCCCCGGAAGATCACATTCTCCTCTTCTGATAATAATAATTGCACAACTGTAAGAAGACACAGCAGTGTTGTCAGTCCATGTTGCTGAATGCACCCATGAAGTTCTATCTCCCCACTGTGTATGAAGACAGAGTAGACCCTTCTGAGGTGAGCAGATTGGAACAATGAACTGTCTATTATCCCATGTGAGGCTCACTCTGGTGCACTCACTCCTGCTTTGTCTATTTTACAGTGCATCTAATATTCTCTTTCCTTCTGAACTGCCATACTCTTAACTGAATATCAGCTTGTAAAGTCTGTGAAAAATATGACACATCACCAATATAAAAAACTGAGATAACAAAAGGGCTGACTTTCTCAAACATGTTGTAGAGCTAGGATATCTTGATTTCATAGAGAGAGAGAACTCATTACAATGACTTCTCTACTATGCAAAGATAATTGTAGCATACATTAAAACAAGAATTGCCCTGGAAATTAAGTGGGGTTTGTGTGTTAGACCTACTCTGTTGCCTATTGGAGACCCAAGTTTAACTTTGTGGTGGTTTTGGGAAATACTGGGAAAATGTTCTGTGGTCAGATTAGCCTCAGTTTAAATGTAAGAACAAGGCTTTGAAGATTTTGAAAGACAGCATTTATATATCTGGGGTTTTGTGTCATCTTAGGACAACCCATAGCACTTACCAACAATTCACAGTGTTGGTCCATATTTATGGATGGGGTGGTGTTGGTCCTGATCTGTTTGAAATTAAGCTTAACAGGCAATAAATTGGGCTAAACGTTTAATTCCACGTTAATGAAAAGAGTAATAAAAAGATGCAAGGTCAGCATTCCCCTTTCTTTCTCAATATCAGCAATAACATTAAGTTATCTAGTAAAAGCTCCTTGCAGTCAGTTACCAGCAGTGGATCTTCTTACCAAATCAAGAGATTGATGTTGTGGATCATCTGTCACCAGAGCAGCTGTGATGAGCAGGAAAGCCTGCAGACACAACAAGCCTGCAGCCACAACAGAACCAGCAGCGCAGTTTTGTCCATGGCTAATGAACTCATGAGTCTGATACAGCTGTGAAACACACAGGTCTTTACATAATCAATGTTGCATGTGTCCACATGTGCTAACATCAGAAAGACATCAGAAATATTCACAAAGATTTCACATTGAGGTTTTCCAAATGAAATTTCCTGTATGAAGTAAGCAGTTGTAGGCTGAACTCCCCCCACAATTAGGTAAACGTTGTATATGCAGAAAACTTAATGACACACAATGAAATAAATATAGTGGAGGATACATTTCATCTTCAGTGTTCAATATAATGAGCTAAACATGAGTCACTCTCTGCATATACATAGACAACCAAAATGATTGTGTTGTTGAAGGCAACTTTAGTTTTTAGCAGAGTCATGCAATTGTTGGATGGGTGTTGGAGGAATAATAGCTGCTATTACAGAACAGTGAACTAGCATGATAATGATGTGGGTAACTGATTCATCTCCACTTCCTCAGTGATCTGACCGCATTTTAAAGTGATGGAATCAAAGTAATTGTGTCACCAAGCATCTCCAAAGAATAATAATGAAGAACCCTCACAAAAAAGACAAAAAACACGTAGTAGAAAAGTAGTAAAAAAGACACAGCACGACATTCTTCTTCTTTTTCTGTTATTTACAGTTTCTCCCACCACCTATTTGGACAGGCCCACACATCGTTCATTGTGTTGGATGGTTGGATTACCCCCTTTAGAGCAATAGAGGATTCTATACCCTTTTTCTCAGTCTTCTCTAGTCATGTGGCACCAATTTTGAAGCCAAACAAATAAATTCCTCTTTACGTTCCTTGGTATCGCTCAGATTTAGAACATATATTAAGTCCATCAGCATAACACAGTACCGTAGGATGCCCCTACCCCAAGGGTTTTGGTTTGTCTTGTGGCTTCGTGGTTCATCTTTGACCAACCATATTTACCATTGTTATACTACAATCGGATATCAATGACACTTTGAGTTACACTCACTTTGAGAGTATCATAAAATAATGGGGTTCAGCTAATCTGACTAAACTCTTGTTTTGTTTACAAGCTGTCTGACCAGCTGATTTGTTTTTTGCCAGGCCCCATCCATTATTTCAGAGAAGCCATATTAAGTGAGAACCTGTGACGGCTATTAATATTTCTAGATTTCTCATTAGAAAATCAGTTAAAACCAGGGATGTTATGGCCTTATTTTTGCTCCTGATCTTGATCTGAGTCCTCTAAAACTACATTTTTGACCTTAATGAGTCAGTTGAGTCAGTGTGTCTGAGTTCAACATAAGAACAGAAGAATAGTTCATAGAAAACACTGACTGAACAGATTGTAAAGGAACCGCAATCTCCAATATTGCAACCCTGTGTGCCAACTTCAAAGGAGTCAGATCCATAGATCTCAGTCCAAATTGTTGACCCAACCACTGGCTCAGCAATAGATTTCAACTCCATTTATTGATCTTTTCTACACTGTTCTATAAGACTGTATTGTTTTTTTGTTGTCTTTGTACAGTACGCCTCAACAGATGCTCCCATTGGCATTTAATATTGATAACTTGGGTTTGATTTATTGGTATGCTCAATGGCACCAGCATATTCTTCTGACTTTCCTTTGCTCTTTCACCCTAACTCGTATTGTTTGGCAGCATCCCTCTTGGCGCTGGATGGAGGTGGTGAGCTGTAACAAATTACTTTACAAATGATTGGTTAAAACAATTGGTTGATAGGTTGATTGATCCAGTCATTGACCTTTAATTAAAACTGGTGCACACCCAGAGGCTAAATGCCTTGAGATAAGTAAACTACACCAGCAGATCATTTCAATTGAATCCACTGAAGACCTGAACATACTAGTCACTGCAATATCGTCCATACTGCAAGGGTATCTTATACAATTCCTGTGTAGGTCTTTTCTTCCTCGTCCCTTTCTTATCTGCTTGATTTATTATTTGGATTTCCTGCTAAAACTCAATGCAAAGTAATCTGTATTAGCATTTAGTGTTAAACAGAAATGGCTGAGCATTGTTGCTAGGCTGGGATAACCAAAGGTATATCTGAAGTAAATGTATATGTAGAGTTTAGTTTAGATTGGTATGTTTTTTTCCCCCTCAGTCACATTCACATTTTTTGAGGTAGTTCTATTTTATTTGGCTTAAAGTGGCTGCTTATTTTTTTAAATTAAAGATTTCAGCTAAACTACAATATGTGATAATCTTTCCACCCTGTCATCAATTCTGCAACTGCGCAGGACTATATCGTCATAAATGAATTCCAATAAGTCCATGCAATTTCTTATCATACACTGTTTCCTCCTTCCCGTCTATGACTGGCACGTTTCCCCCTCCCACTTTCATTGACAGAATCTGAGTTAGACATCATGTGGTTCATTTTATGTATGTGTGTGTGTGTGTGTGTGTGTTTTTTCCCCCTCAGTGAGTGTGTAATGCTTTCTCGCACTCTCTCACATACTCTACAGCCCCCTCTCTGCAGGTGTCCCTCCCCATTCTGTTTCATTCACAGCGCAGTGCCGAGCAAGATGACTCATCCTACGGTGTGAAAGACGTGAATTGCTCTCTGTGTCCATCCAAGCTCTTGGTTCTCTTCCAGTCTCCCTCGTTCTCTCTCTGTCCTTCCACAGCTATCCTTCACTCTTTCACACCCTCCCTCCCTCCCTCCTCTCTCCTGCTCCTCCCTCTCCCTCAGTCTATGAGGCACCGATCCGTAGCTCTGCTCTGTCACATGCGGACGTTGATGGACAGGAGAAGTAAGTAGCTGCGACAAAGGAGCACATGTTATATATGCAGATAGAGCTGTCTGACAGTCACCTCATGTCACCTCACAGCGACTGACTGTTACTGTACACATCACTAGATGCCTTGGTACCAGAGCCTGGACACAGAGTCCCAGTCCTGTTACTTTCACAGTTCACTTGAGTTCACTGTTGGTACGATAGAAAACTTGTAATGTTAAGGAAGCCAGAATTATATTTTAACATTTAATTTCAACTTAGTGCCAATTAGAACCATTAATATATATTACTATTTTATGAAAATGTTTCTAAACATAATTAATAGATACATGTGACTCAGTGCTTTCAGTTTTTATTAACGCATACTCACAGTTTTGTTCCCCCTGATCCCAAATTTCCGTGCTGCTAATCACTGTAGATTACAGCAAACAAGGTCCTCTTGTGACAAGGACAAGTGAGAAGAAACAGGGGCAGAATCACAAGTGAGTCCCATATAAGTAAGTAACAGAAGCTACAGCTATGCTAGGAGCTTTAAAGTCCAAACTGCTTTTCCTTTGGTCTGCTACAGCATTCATATCTGCTCTGTAAAGCACTTCTTCTTTGATATATTAAAAAAAAATCCTTATTTTGATATACTAGAGGGAAAGTCAGGGGATCAAACAGTTGGCATCATCCTCTAGGAATTGTGAATTTCTGTACAAAATGTATTAAATATCCATGTTGTAGAGATAGTTCTATGTGAAACTACAGAGAGCTTTTGTTTCAAGTGGTCTTTTTAGGGTTAGGGTTAGAAACGTCATCATATTCCTCATATTTTAAATGTGGTGAATTATTATCCAGGAGAGGGTAAAACCAACTGCAGTGTATAAAACCTCACTCCAATTTTGATTAAACATACACAAAATATTTCTACGGCTACAAAACTTTATTACTCATACACACACCATTTCACAAACTCATACTATTAATGACCCTTATTTAATTCCATTAGTATTCTGCACTTAAGATTTCCGAGCTCTGCCGTACTGTAATTGTGAATGTGACAGAGTGAATTTTTAATATCAGCTGTGTTCAGATGTTGGTGGGCTGTAATTCCTTTGTATGTTTGTTCTATGGGAATGTATTATAAGAACTAAAATGATGGATTGCCCACAAACAACAACACACATGGAGATATGTGCGCACACACACACACACACATGCAGTATCTGTTTCCTCCGCTTCCTGTTTTAATAACATAAGTTCACAGCAGTGCCCTTACATAAAAAGTAATATTAGATTCAGAGTATTACTCCATACCCTACCACCACATTCTTTTCCTCTTCTCCACTCCCTTCATCTGTTTCCATTATCTCTGCCTGGATTATTCTACTTCTACTCCAATCAGACTGTTTCCACCTCCTTTCTTCCTTCACTCCACCCGCTGCCGCCTCCCCCCCCCCCCCCCCCCCCCCAAAAAAAAAAAAAAAAAACCCTGTTTGCAAAAAAATGAATTACCTGGCTTTTTAAATTATTTCTGAAACATATTTCTTTGAGCCCAAATAGAACCTCTGCAGGTGTGTGTGTGTGTGTTTGTGCGCCCGTGTGTGTGTTTGGTGTCTGCAAATATATGCACATTTACACTCGCGTGTACATTTTTTTGACCACGTGCAAAAACACACACACTTGTGCTTATACGCACACACACACACACACACACACACACACACGTAAGGTTCCTGCTCCATTCACTCCTCTCTCCTTTTGTCCCTCTCTTGGCTCAATGTCAATAAAAGATGGGACAGCACACACACTAGCACACACACTCACACACACACACACACACGCACGTTGCCTGAAAGTGGAAGGACTGGGCTTCCCATTAGAAATCAATTTTACCTCGCCACTTATTTCATTCACATTCTACGTGTGTGTGTGCGTGTGTGTTTGCACGCATGTCTTCCTATCTTTGAGGGAACCAGTCAAAAACCAGCCTTGTGAGGACATTTCTGTGTTGTGGGGACATTTTGGCCAGTCCTTCAAAGGACAATATGAGGGTTAAGACTTGGTTTAAAGCTGAAGGTTAGAACTGGGCTTAGGTTCAGTTAAGGGTAAAGGTTGAGTTTAGGCATTTAGTTATGATGGTTAAGGTCAGGGCAAGGGGCTGGGGAATGTATTATGTAAATGATTGTCCTCACAAGGGTATAAAGACAGATCTTTGTGTGTATCTTTTTACAGTGGGTGCAAAGTGTGTGTGTTTACCTGAGGTACACGTGTTTGAGTGCAAATGTATAATTGATTTGTGTGTGTGCATGTGTGTGTGTGTGTTTGTTTGTGTGCATATCCAACTCTATCTACATCCATTTTACATGTGCAATGATTTCTTGTGTGTGTGTTTGTGTGTGTGTGTGTGTGTGTGTGTGTGTGTGTGTGTGTGTGTGTGTGTGTGTGTGTGTGTGATGGTTCCAAAGGTAGCAGACTACATTTCTATTCATGTCAGTGAGCTCCTGTGTGTTTGTGTGTGTGTGTGTGTGTGTGTGTGTGTGTGTGTGTGTGTGTGTGTGTGTGTGTGTGTGTGTGTGTGTGTGTGTGTGTGTGTGTGTGTGTGGAGAGGTGGAGTGATAAAGAAGAGAGGGATGGATGGAGAAGAGAAGAGGTTTCACAATCTCCCCTAAATATACAACACACGGGTGCACACAAACCCACACAGAAGTATTATTCAGCGGGTCCTATTAAACTAAGTGCAATAATAAATACAGTTCTGTTGTAGAATTATTCATGTCTACTGTCTCCTCCTGGCCTGAGTGGTCCATGTAGGAGGAGGAGAGGGCAGAGAGAGGAAGGAGGATAATCACAGAATGACGAAAGGATGATGGCAGCAGGTTAGCCTGAAGGCAAAGAGGATGACTGACAGCTGAAAGGTTATTAGTTCAGTTTGATGATGTGGTGCCAGTGTGAGTGGGATAATGGCGTGTGTCCATAAAGCTGGGGACTTTGTGACAGATATACAGTATTTTTTTAAAAGAACTGTTCAAATCCAAGCAATAGAGACTACAGAAATATCTTGATTTTAGCTCCCTGTTGTAAGTCAAGCTCACAAAATCATGGGTTCCTACATTTACCATAATGCAACCAAAAGCATCTCTTCATCAGACACTATGCCTGGTAAACACCCATGTCTTTCAAACTACAGTTTACCAGCTCACAGTGCAGGCTCTAAGGCCAATGATGGCATATCTAGGTCTTATCTTCTATGTTGTCTAGGGCTTGGTTTGCCCTGGCATCCTGATAAATGATTTATCAGGATATATTGATATGTTGTCTATATATAAATCTATATTGTTTATATTTACAAATGTTTTTTGTTATTATTCTTGTTATCACTTATCATTATTATAGAAATACTTATCATGAAAGCTATTACATACTGGAGGCCATTATTGATATCAGGTGAAGGATGACATTGTGTATTAATATTGTTATTATATAGACTACCATATTACTACACATGTTTATAGAAGGATGATTATTACTCAGGACAATTGATGTAATAGTGGATTCATTATTACACTTTCTCTCTATTTTTCTGACTGTTTTTTATTCTCTTTTATTATTATTATTTACTAACTTATTTTATTCATTCTCATGTATCTATCTTTTTTTAATTCTATTCTGTCATGTTTTATTCATCACTTCATGCCAACCGTATCTCTATGGTGCGGCCACCTCAAACTGTACCCTGGGGACTGATGTGGCTTGGAGGGCTTGGAAGACTGGACTTGTTTGGAACAGCTTCTAGTCAGAGGACTTGATCCCTGCTAAGCCCCTCTCCAAATAGAAAGCTGCCCCTAGACCAAGTTGAACAGACCCCTCCTGGAGGGGTTGGGGCTACTCTAAAGGGGATCTGATCTGAAGCAGACCAGGCACCTCCTGCGGGCTTGGTGGCGGCCAGGGAAAATAAATAAAAAATAAATAAGTACATCCAAAATTCTGCCCTGACTCAGCTGTCCTGACCTGACATGCCCCGGATCCACCATGGCGCCTCTTTGTCCTTGGAGCCCAACCAGACACTCCCTCCTAGAGCAATTTAGCTATGTTATTTTGTTTTCTTTTTTGTTCTTTCTTTCTTCCTTTGGTTACCCTCATCCCCCTTTTTTTGGCTCTTTTTCCCTCTATGTCTTTAAAAAAAAAAGCAGCATGTGTGTTTGGAGGACTCACCGAGCTCACGGCCGAGAAACAAAAGTAAAGTAATAAGTTAATGTAAGACATTACTTTTGATGCTGCATAATGAACAATTAAATGCTATTTCTTTTATATAGAGTAATGTGTAATCAGTAATTAATCACAATTTTCAACTAACTTGCCCAACACTGTATGGGAGCACCCATTTAAAAAAGTAGCTTATTTTCACAGCAGGGTTGTGATACTCAAAAATCAGCTGCATCGTAGAATACAGCAAATGAGTTAGTTTTTAAAAACATTTTTCTTTACACATATGAACTCCACCATGAATGTTGTTAAAATCATTTTGAGGGCTTTTTTCCATCCCCTCTTTGAAACTTGCATTCATTTACTTTCTTTTTTTAGCTCTGTTTTGGTCTCTACCAACTCTTGATGGTAATATCTGACTTTTTAGCAGCTAATTGCTCAAATTACGTCATTTACATAGTCTGCAGTCATAACCAGACACACCAGATGATTATCTAAACATAACCACCTGAGAAGTTGGAAACTGTTTGGAAAAAGGGGAGGCACTCTGAAAAAAAATACTTGGCAGGTGATTGGATGAACATCTGTCTATCACCGCCATACCTTGGCATCATTCTCTAGGAACCGTGGCTCTAGGTAAGGCAGCAGAATGCTCATTAGGCGCCAATTGGTTCGAACCACAAAAGCGCTAAACTTGTGAAACCAGCTGCCTCCTTAGATAGAGTCATGGCCCAAACAGAAATAACCAAAGCAATGAGCTGAAAGAAGCTAAAGTGCTCCATAGAGAGTAGGTTTGATACTATGAGCAACTCATTTCATCTGTTGTTTAGATAAAAAAACTACTCCCAAATGTCCCGTAGTTTGACTCACCATAAATCACTGACTGTCAAACTCAGTGGTGGCTTCACATAAATGCCTTCCAGTCCCTGTAGCAGCTGATGAATAATTACAAGCTGTTTTCATAAATAAACTATAAAAGCTTCTAAGAGGAAACATTTGCTGTAAGGTCATGAAATGAGGACGAGCGGCCTTGATAATACTGCTACAAAAACCAGATCATCACACGCTCTTTATTGATCCCTGTGGGGGGGAAGGAATCAGCTCTTCTTTCACCCCTCCGAGTCTGAATTTCTCTCCTCAGTGAGTTCTGGTTCAGGACTCAGAAGAGCAACAGGTGTGAGCTCAGGTAGCTAAAAATCTGGAGGGGGGGTTTGACTTAAAAGATATAAAGCCCCCACCTTCACAAAACGCTGTTACAGTACAGCTGCTTTTTTATTTCCCGGAGTAAACTTTGCTCAAGTAATTTCACTTCAAAGATACCGAGGCCGTGACCAATTTTCCTTGCTCGCCTCAGATTCACTTCTCGACGATAGTAATTACACACA